>NC_091391.1:5510902-5533402 GCF_038502225.1 Cherax quadricarinatus
TAGGCTAGGTGGACAAAGACTACAGACCTCACTCAGGGAGAAAGACCTTGGGGTGAGTATAACACCGAGCATGTCTCCGGAAGCACACATCAACCAGATAACCGCTGCAGCATATGGGCGCCTGGCAAACCTGAGAATAGCGTTCAGATACCTTAGTAAGGAATCGTTCAAGACACTGTACACCGTGTATGTTAGGCCCATACTGGAGTATGCAGCACCTGTTTGGAACCCGCACCTGGTCAAGCACGTCAAGAAATTAGAGAAAGTACTAAGGTTTGCAACAAGGTTAGTTCCAGAACTAAGGGAAATGTCCTATGAAGAAAGGTTGAGGGAAATCGGTCTGACAACACTGGAGGACAGGAGGGTCAGAGGAGACATGATAATGACATACAAAAATTCTGCATGGATTAGATAAGGTTGACAAAGACAGGATGTTCCAGAGATGGAACACATCAACAAGGGGACACAGTTGGAAGTTGAAAACACAGATGAATCACATGGATGTTAGGAAGTATTTCTTCAGCCACAGAGTAGTCAGTAAGTGGAATAGTTTGGGAAGTGATGTAGTGGAGGCAGGATCCATACATAGCTTTAAGACGAGGTATGACAAAGCTCATGGAGCAGGAAGAGTGACCTAGTAGCGAGGAGCAAAGAGTCGGGGCCAGGGGCTGTGACTCGACTCCTTCAACCACAACTAGGTGAGTACACACACACAAACACCAGTCTAGACTGAGGGACTGATCCCCTAATCTACTACTGGCTCCAGCTCGTCATTTCTGTATTAACTAAGTTACTGGTGCGCGGAACGTCTTCTTAATAGAGATACCCTAATATCTAGTGCCTCGCTCTCTCTCTCTCTCTCTCTCTCTCTCTCTCTCTCTCTCTCTCTCTCTCTCTCTCTCTCTCTCTCTCTCTCCTCTCTCTCTCTCTCTCTCTCTCTCTCTCTCTCTCTCTCTCCCTCTCTCTCTCTCTCTCTCTCTCTCTCTTTCTTGCTTAGAAATACTGTTGGAAGACCCGTTACTACTACCCTTTTAAGTACCACCAGTACCGCCAGTACCACCAATACCGCCAGTACCACCAATACCGCCAGTACCACCACTACTACCACCAGTACCACCAGTACCACCAGTACCATCACTACTACTACAAGTATCACTAGTACCATCAATCTTAACACCAGTATCACTAGTACCATCACTACCGCCACCAGTACTACCAGTACCATCACTCCTACCACCAATACCACCACTCCTACCACCAGTACCATCATTACTACCACCAGTAGCACCAGTACCATCACTCCTACCACCAGTGCCATCATTACTACCACCAGTAGCACCAGTACCATCACTCCTACCACCAGTACCATCATTACTACCACCAGTAGCACCAGTACCATCACTCCTACCACCAGTGCCATCATTACTACCACCAGTAGCACCAGTACCATCACTCCTACCACCAGTACCATCATTACTACCACCAGTAGCACCAGTACCATCACTCCTACCACCAGTGCCATCATTACTACCACCAGTACCATAAATACTACCACCAGTAACACCAGTAACACCAGTACCATCATTACTACCACCAGTACCACCAGTACCACCAGTACCACTAGTACCTTCACTACTACCACCAGTACCATCACTACTACCACCAGTACCATCACTACTACCACCAGTACCATCACTACTACCACCAGTACCATCACTCCTACCACCAGTACCATCACTACTACCACCAGTACCATCACTACTACCACCAGTACCATCACTACTACCACCAGTACCATCACTCCTACCACCAGTACCATCACTACTACCACCAGTACCATCACTACTACCACCAGTACCATCACTACTACCACCAGTACCATCACTACTACCACCAGTACCATCACTACTACCACCAGTACCATCACTACTACCACCAGTACCATCACTACTACCACCAGTACCATCACTACTACCACCAGTACCATCACTACTACCACCAGTACCATCACTACTACCACCAGTACCATCACTACTACCACCAGTACCATCACTACTACCACCAGTACCATCACTACTACCACCAGTACCATCACTACTACCACCAGTACCATCACTCCTACCACCAGTACCACTAGTACCATCACTACTACCACCAGTACCACCAGTACCACTAGTACCATCACTACTACCACCAGTACCACCAGTACCACCAGTACCACCAATATAACTAGTACCATCACTACTACCACCAGTACCATCACT
Organism: Cherax quadricarinatus; assembly: GCF_038502225.1. Lineage (NCBI taxonomy): Eukaryota > Metazoa > Arthropoda > Malacostraca > Decapoda > Parastacidae > Cherax > Cherax quadricarinatus. The sequence continues at coordinate 5,513,167 of NC_091391.1, forward strand.
ACTACCACCAGTACCATCACTACTACCACCAGTACCACTAGTACCATCACTACTACCACCAGTACCACCAGTACCACTAGTACCATCACTACTACCACCAGTACCACCAGTACCACTAGTACCATCACTACTACCACCAGTACCACTAGTACCATCACTACTACCACCAGTACCACCAGTACCACTAGTACCATCACTACTACCACCAGTACCACCAGTACCACTAGTACCATCACTACTACCACCAGTACCATCACTACTACCACCAGTACCATCACTACTACCACCAGTACCACTAGTACCATCACTACTACCACCAGTACCATCACTACTACCACCAGTACCACTAGTACCATCACTACTACCACCAGTACCACCAGTACCACTAGTACCATCACTACTACCACCAGTACCATCACTACTACCACCAGTACCATCACTACTACCACCAGTACCACTAGTACCATCACTACTACCACCAGTACCACTAGTACCATCACTACTACCACCAGTACCATCACTACTACCACCAGTACCATCACTACTACCACCAGTACCACCAGTACCATCACTCCTACCACCAGTACCACCAGTACCATCACTACTACCACCAGTACCATCACTACTACCACCAGTACCACCAGTACCATCACTACTACCACCAGTACCATCACTACTACCACCAGTACCACCAGTACCACCAGTACCACCAGTACCATCACTACTACCACCAGTACCACCAGTACCACTAGTACCATCACTACTACCACCAGTACCACCAGTACCACCAGTACCATCACTACTACCACCAGTACCACCAGTACCATCACTACTACCACCAGTACCACCAGTACCACCAGTACCATCACTACTACCACCAGTACCACCAGTACCACCAGTACCATCACTACTACCACCAGTACCACCAGTACCACCAGTACCATCACTACTACCACCAGTACCACCAGTACCACCAGTACCATCACTACTACCACCAGTACCACCAGTACCATCACTACTACCACCAGTACCACCAGTACCACTAGTACCATCACTACTACCACCAGTACCACCAGTACCACTAGTACCATCACTACTACCACCAGTACCACTAGTACCATCACTCCTACCACCAGTACCACTAGTACCATCACTACTACCACCAGTACCACTAGTACCATCACTACTACCACCAGTACCACCAGTACCATCACTACTACCACCAGTACCACTAGTACCATCACTACTACCACCAGTACCACCAGTACCATCACTACTACCACCAGTACCACTAGTACCATCACTCCTACCACCAGTACCACTAGTACCATCACTACTACCACCAGTACCATCACTACTACCACCAGTACCACTGGTACCATCACTCCTACCACCAGTACCACCAGTACCACCAGTACCATCACTACTACCACCAGTACCACTAGTACCATCACTCCTACCACCAGTACCACCAGTACCACCAGTACCATCACTACTACCACCAGTACCACTAGTACCATCACTCCTACCACCAGTACCACTAGTACCATCACTACTACCACCAGTACCACTAGTACCATCACTACTACCACCAGTACCACTAGTACCATCACTACTACCACCAGTACCACCAGTACCATCACTACTACCACCAGTACCACTAGTACCATCACTCCTACCACCAGTACCACTAGTACCATCACTACTACCACCAGTACCACTAGTACCATCACTACTACCACCAGTACCACTAGTACCATCACTACTACCACCAGTACCACTAGTACCATCACTACTACCACCAGTACCACCAGTACCATCACTCCTACCACCAGTACCACTAGTACCATCACTCCTACCACCAGTACCACTAGTACCATCACTCCTACCACCAGTACCACTAGTACCATCACTACTACCACCAGTACCATCACTACTACCACCAGTACCACCAGTACCATCACTACTACCACCAGTACCACTAGTACCATCACTCCTACCACCAGTACCACTAGTACCATCACTACTACCACCAGTACCACTAGTACCATCACTACTACCACCAGTACCACTAGTACCATCACTACTACCACCAGTACCACTAGTACCATCACTACTACCACCAGTACCACCAGTACCATCACTCCTACCACCAGTACCACTAGTACCATCACTCCTACCACCAGTACCACTAGTACCATCACTCCTACCACCAGTACCACTAGTACCATCACTACTACCACCAGTACCATCACTACTACCACCAGTACCATCACTACTACCACCAGTACCATCACTACTACCACCAGTACCATCACTACTACCACCAGTACCATCACTACTACCACCAGTACCATCACTACTACCACCAGTACCACTAGTACCATGACTACTACCACCAGTACCACTAGTACCATCACTACTACCACCAGTACCACTAGTACCATCACTACTACCACCAGTACCACTAGTACCATCACTCCTACCACCAGTACCACTAGTACCATCACTCCTACCACCAGTACCACTAGTACCATCACTACTACCACCAGTACCATCACTACTACCACCAGTACCATCACTACTACCACCAGTACCATCACTACTACCACCAGTACCATCACTACTACCACCAGTACCACTAGTACCATCACTACTACCACCAGTACCACTAGTACCATCACTACTACCACCAGTACCACTAGTACCATCACTACTACCACCAGTACCACCAGTACCATCACTACTACCACCAGTACCACCAGTACCACCAGTACCACTAGTACCATCACTACTACCACCAGTACCACTAGTACCATCACTACTACCACCAGTACCACCAGTACCATCACTCCTACCACCAGTACCACTAGTACCATCACTCCTACCACCAGTACCACTAGTACCATCACTCCTACCACCAGTACCACTAGTACCATCACTACTACCACCAGTACCATCACTACTACCACCAGTACCATCACTACTACCACCAGTACCATCACTACTACCACCAGTACCATCACTACTACCACCAGTACCATCACTACTACCACCAGTACCATCACTACTACCACCAGTACCACTAGTACCATCACTACTACCACCAGTACCACTAGTACCATCACTACTACCACCAGTACCACTAGTACCATCACTACTACCACCAGTACCACTAGTACCATCACTACTACCACCAGTACCACTAGTACCATCACTCCTACCACCAGTACCACCAGTACCATCACTACTACCACCAGTACCACTAGTACCATCACTACTACCACCAGTACCACTAGTACCATCACTACTACCACCAGTACCATCACTACTACCACCAGTACCACTAGTACCATCACTACTACCACCAGTACCACTAGTACCATCACTACTACCACCAGTACCATCACTACTACCACCAGTACCACTAGTACCATCACTACTACCACCAGTACCACCAGTACCATCACTCCTACCACCAGTACCACCAGTACCATCACTGCTACCACCAGTACCACCAGTACCATCACTCCTACCACCAGTACCACCAGTACCATCACTACTACCACCAGTACCATCACTACTACCACCAGTACCATCACTACTACCACCAGTACCACCAGTACCATCACTACTACCACCAGTACCACCAGTACCACCAGTACCACCAGTACCATCACTACTACCACCAGTACCAGTAGTACCATCACTCCTACCACCAGTACCACCAGTACCATCACTACTACCACCAGTACCACCAGTACCATCACTACTACCACCAGTACCACTAGTACCATCACTACTACCACCAGTACCACTAGTACCATCACTACTACCACCAGTACCACTAGTACCATCACTACTACCACCAGTACCACTAGTACCATCACTACTACCACCAGTACCACCAGTACCACCAGTACCATCACTACTACCACCAGTACCACCAGTACCACCAGTACCACTAGTACCATCACTACTACCACCAGTACCACTAGTACCATCACTCCTACCACCAGTACCACCAGTACCATCACTACTACCACCAGTACCACTAGTACCATCACTACTACCACCAGTACCACTAGTACCATCACTACTACCACCAGTACCACTAGTACCATCACTACTACCACCAGTACCACCAGTACCACCAGTACCATCACTACTACCACCAGTACCACCAGTACCACTAGTACCATCACTACTACCACCAGTACCACTAGTACCATCACTACTACCACCAGTACCACTAGTACCATCACTCCTACCACCAGTACCACTAGTACCATCACTACTACCACCAGTACCACTAGTACCATCACTACTACCACCAGTACCACTAGTACCATCACTCCTACCACCAGTACCACCAGTACCATCACTACTACCACCAGTACCACTAGTACCATCACTCCTACCACCAGTACCACTAGTACCATCACTCCTACCACCAGTACCACTAGTACCATCACTACTACCACCAGTACCACTAGTACCATCACTACTACCACCAGTACCACCAGTACCATCACTACTACCACCAGTACCACTAGTACCATCACTACTACCACCAGTACCACTAGTACCATCACTCCTACCACCAGTACCACTAGTACCATCACTACTACCACCAGTACCACTAGTACCATCACTACTACCACCAGTACCACTAGTACCATCACTCCTACCACCAGTACCACCAGTACCATCACTACTACCACCAGTACCACTAGTACCATCACTCCTACCACCAGTACCACTAGTACCATCACTACTACCACCAGTACCACCAGTACCATCACTCCTACCACCAGTACAACTAGTACCATCACTACTACCACCAGTACCACTAGTACCATCACTCCTACCACCAGTACCACCAGTACCACTAGTACCATCACTACTACCACCAGTACCACCAGTACCATCACTACTACCACCAGTACCACCAGTACCATCACTACTACCACCAGTACCACTAGTACCATCACTACTACCACCAGTACCACTAGTACCATCACTACTACCACTAGTACCATCACTACTACCACCAGTACCATCACTCCTACCACCAGTACCATCACTCCTACCACCAGTACCACTAGTACCATCACTACTACCACCAGTACCACTAGTACCATCACTCCTACCACCAGTACCACTAGTACCATCACTACTACCACCAGTACCATCACTACTACCACCAGTACCATCACTACTACCACCAGTACCACTAGTACCATCACTACTACCACTAGTACCATCACTACTACCACCAGTACCACTAGTACCATCACTACTACCACCAGTACCATCACTCCTACCACCAGTACCATCACTCCTACCACCAGTACCATCACTACTACCACCAGTACCATCACTACTACCACCAGTACCATCACTACTACCACCAGTACCACTAGTACCATCACTACTACCACTAGTACCATCACTCCTACCACCAGTACCATCACTCCTACCACCAGTACCATCACTACTACCACCAGTACCATCACTCCTACCACCAGTACCATCACTACTACCACTAGTACCATCACTCCTACCACCAGTATCATCACTACTACCACCAGTACCATCACTCCTACCACCAGTACCACCAGTACCATCACTACTACCACCAGTACCATCACTACTACCACCAGTACCATCACTACTACCACCAGTACCATCACTACTACCACCAGTACCATCACTACTACCACCAGTACCATCACTACTACCACCAGTACCATCACTCCTACCACCAGTACCATCACTACTACCACCAGTACCACCAGTACCATCACTACTACCACCAGTACCATCACTACTACCACCAGTACCATCACTCCTACCACCAGTACCATCACTCCTACCACCAGTACCACCAGTACCATCACTCCTACCACCAGTACCACCAGTACCATCACTACTACCACCAGTACCACCAGTACCATCACTACTACCACCAGTACCACTAGTACCATCACTACTACCACCAGTACCACCAGTACCATCACTACTACCACCAGTACCACTAGTACCATCACTCCTACCACCAGTACCACCAGTACCACTAGTACCATCACTACTACCACCAGTACCACCAGTACCACTAGTACCATCACTACTACCACCAGTACCACCAGTACCATCACTACTACCACCAGTACCACTAGTACCATCACTACTACCACCAGTACCACCAGTACCATCACTACTACCACCAGTACCACTAGTACCATCACTACTACCACCAGTACCCCTAGTACCATCACTCCTACCACCAGTACCACCAGTACCACTAGTACCATCACTACTACCACCAGTACCACCAGTACCACCAGTACCATCACTACTACCACCAGTACCACCAGTACCATCACTCCTACCACCAGTACCACCAGTACCACTAGTACCATCACTACCACTAGTACCATCACTCCTACCACCAGTACCACCAGTACCACCAGTACCATCACTACTACCACCAGTACCACTAGTACCATCACTCCTACCACCAGTACCACCAGTACCACTAGTACCATCACTACTACCACCAGTACCACTAGTACCATCACTCCTACCACCAGTACCACCAGTACCATCACTACTACCACCAGTACCACCAGTATCACTAGTACCATCACTCCTACCACCAGTACCACCAGTACCACTAGTACCATCACTCCTACCACCAGTACCACCAGTACCACTAGTACCATCAATACTACTACCACTAGTACCACCAGTACCATCACTACTACCACCAGTACCATCACTACTACCACCAGTGCCACCAGTGCCATCACTCTTACCACCAGTACCACTAGTACCATCACTACTACCACCAGTACCATCACTACTACCACCAGTACCATCACTACTACCACCAGTACCATCACTACTACCACCAGTACCATCACTACTACCACCAGTGCCACCAGTGCCATCACTACTACCACCAGTACCACCAGTACCATCACTACTACCACCAGTACCATCACTATTACCACTAGTACCATCACTACTACCACCAGTACCATCACTACTACCACCAGTACCATCACTACTACCACCAGTACCATCACTACTACCACCAGTACCAGGAGTACGATCACTACCACCACCAGTACCATCACTATTACCACTAGTACCATCACTACTACCACCAGTACCATCACTACTACCACCCGTACCAACACTACTACAACCAGTACCACCACTACCATCACTACTACCACCAGTACCATCACTACTACCACCAGTACCATCACTACTACCAACAGTACCATCACTACTACCACCAGTACCATCACTACTACCACCAGTACCATCACTACTACCACCAGTACCATCACTACTACCACCAGTACCATCACTACTACCACCAGTACCATCACTACTACCACCAGTACCATCACTACTACCAACAGTACCATCACTATTACCACCAGTACCATCACTACTACCACCAGTAGCACCAGTAAAACAACAACTACCACTACTACCACCACTACTACCACCAGTACCACCAGTACCATCACTGCTACCACCAGTACCACCACTACCATCACTACTACCACCAGTACCACCAGTACCATCACTACTACCACCAGCACCATCGCTAGTACCACCAGTACCATCACTCCTACCACCAGTACCACCAGTACCATCACTGCTACCACCAGTACCACCAGTACCATCACTCCAACCACCAGTACCACTAGTACCATCATTACTACCACCAGTACCACCAGTATCATCTCTCCTACCACCAGTACCACCAGTACCATCACTATTACCACCAGTACCACCAGTACCATCACTCCTACCACCAGTACCATCACTACTACCACCAGTACCATCACTACTACGCCCAGTACCATCACTACTACCACTAGTACCATCACTACTACCACCAGTACCATCACTACTACGCCCAGTACCATCACTACTACCACCAGTACCATCACTACTACCACCAGTACCATCACTACTACGCCCAGTACCATCACTACTACCACTAGTACCATCACTACTACCACCAGTACCGTCACTACTACCACTAGTATCATCACTACTACCACCAGTACCGTCACTACTACCACCAGTACCATCACTACTACCACCAGTACCATCACTACTACGCCCAGTACCATCACTACTACCACCAGTACCGTCACTACTACCACCAGTACCATCACTACTACCACCAGTACCATCACTACTACCACCAGTACCATGACTACTACCACCAGTACCATCACTACTACCACTAGTACCATCACTACTACCACCAGTACCATCACTACTACCACTAGTACCATCACTACTACCACTAGTACCATCACTACTACCACTAGTACCATCACTACTACCACCAGTACCATCACTACTACCACCAGTCCCATCACTACTACCACCAGTACCATCACTACTGCCACCAGGACCATCACTACTACCACCAGTACCATCACTACTACCACCAGTACCATCACTACTACCACCAGTCCCATCACTACTACCACCAGTACCATCACTACTGCCACCAGTACCATCACTACTACCACCAGTACCATCACTACTACCACCAGTACCATCACTACTACCACCAGTACCATCACTACTACCACCAGTACCATCACTACTACCACCAGTTCCATCACTACTGCCACCAGTACCATCACTACTACCACCAGTACCATCACTACTACCACCAGTACCATCTCTACTGCCACCAGTACCATCACTACTACCACCAGTACCATCACTACTACCACCAGTACCATCACTACTACCACCAGTACCATCACTACTACCACCAGTACCATCACTACTACCACCAGTACCATCACTACTACCACCAGTACCATCACTACTACCACCAGTACCATCACTACTACCACCAGTACCATCATTACTACCACCAGTACCATCACTACTACCACCAGTACCATCATTACTACCACCAGTACCATCACTACTACCACCAGTACCATCACTACTACCACTAGTACCATCACTACTACCACCAGTACCATCACTACCACCACCAGTACCATCACTACTACCACTAGTACCATCACTACTACCACCAGTACCATCACTACTACCACCAGTACCATCACTACTACCACCAGTACCATCACTACTACCACCAGTACCATCACTACTACCACTAGTACCATCACTACTACCACCAGTACCATCACTACTACCACCAGTACCATCACTACTACCACCAGTACCATCACTACTACCACCAGTACCATCACTACTACCACCAGTACCATCACTACCACCACCAGTTCCATCACTACTACCACTAGTACCATCACTACTACCACCAGTACCATCACTACTACCACCAGTACCATCACTACTACCACCAGTACCATCACTACTACCACCAGTACCATCACTACTACCACCAGTACCATCACTACTACCACCAGTACCATCACTACTACCACCAGTACCATCACTACTACCACCAGTACCATCACTACCACCACCAGTTCCATCACTACTACCACTAGTACCATCACTACTACCACCAGTACCATGTCTCACGAAATCGTAATGACACGATTGATGGTACCATCACTACTATCACCAGTACCATCACTACTACCACCAGTACCATCACTACTACCACTAGTACCATCACTACTACCACCAGTACCATCACTACTACCACCAGTACGATCACTACTACCACCAGTACCATCTCTACCACCACCAGTACCATCACTATTACCACCAGTACCATCACTACTACCACCAGTACCATCACTACTACCACTAGTACCATCACTACTATCACCAGTACCATCAGTACTACCACCAGTACCGTCACTACTACCACCAGTACCATCACTACTACAACTAGTACCATCACTACTACCACCAGTACCATCACTACTACCACCAGTACCATCACTATTACCACCAGTACCATCACTACTACCACCAGTACCATCACTACTACCACTAGTACCATCACTACTACCACCAGTACCACCAGTACCGCCAGTACCATCACTACTACCACCAGTACCACCAGTACCACCAGTACCATCACTACTACCACCAGTACCATCACTGCTACCACCAGTACCATAGTAACTGTTCTATCACCAGTAACTGTTGTTCTGTCACCAGTGACTGTTGTTCTATCACCAGTGACTGTTGTTCTATCACCTGTGACTGTTGTACTACCGCCAGTGACTGTTGTTCTATCACCAGTGACTGTTGTTCTATCATCAGTGACTGTTGTTCTATCACCAGTAACTGTTGTTCTATCACCAGTGACTGTTGTTCTATCACCAGTGACTGTTGTTCTATTACCAGTGACTGTTGTTCTATCACCAGTAACTGTTGTTCTATCACCAGCAACTGTTGTTCTGTCACCAGTACATTTTGTTCTATCACCAGTAACTGTTGTTCTATCACCAGCAACTGTTCTGTCACCAGTAACTGTTGTTCTATCACCAGTAACTGTTGTTCTATCACCAGCAACTGTTGTTCTGTCACCAGTAATTGTTGTTCTATCACCAGCAACTGTTGTTCTGTCACCAGCAACTGTTGTTCTGTCACAAGTAACTGTTGTTCTATCACCAGTAACTGTTGTTCTATCACCAGCAACTGTTGTTCTATCACCAGTAACTGTTGTTCTATCACCAGTGACTGTTGTTCTATCACCAGTAACTGTTGTTCTATCACCAGTAACTGTTGTTCTATCACCAGTAACTGTTGTTCTGTCATCAGTAACTGTTGTTCTATCACCAGCAACTGTTGTTCTATCACCAGTAACTGTTGTTATATCACCAGTAACTGTTGTTCTATCACCAGTGACTGTTGTTCTATCACCAGTAACTGTTGTTCTATCACCAGTAACTGTTGTTCTATCACCAGTAACTGTTGTTCTATCACCAGTAACTGTTGTTCTATCACCAGTAACTGTTGTTCTATCACCAGTAACTGTTGTTCTGTCACCAGTAACTGTTGTTCTATCACCAGTAACTGTTGTTCTATCACCAGTAACTGTTGTTCTATCACCAGCAACTGTTGTTCTATCACCAGCAACTGTTGTTCTATCACCAGTGACTGTTGTTCTATCACCAGCAACTGTTCTTTCACCAGTGACTGTTGTTCTATCACCAGTAACTGTTGTTCTATCACCAGTAACTGTTGTTCTGTCACCAGTGACTGTTGTTCTATCACCAGTAACTGTTGTTCTATCACCAGTAACTGTTGTTCTATCACCAGCAACTGTTGTTCTATCACAAGCAACTGTTGTTCTATCACCAGTGACTGTTGTTCTATCACCAGCAACTGTTCTTTCACCAGTAACTGTTGTTCTATCACCAGTAACTGTTGTTCTTTCACCAGTGACTGTTGTTCTATCACCAGTAACTGTTGTTCTTTCACCAGTGACTGTTGTTCTATCACCAGTAACTGTTGTTCTATCACTAGTAACTGTTGTTCTATCACCAGTGACTGTTGTTCTATCACCAGCAACTGTTCTTTCACCAGTAACTGTTGTTCTTTCACCAGTAACTGTTGTTCTATCACCAGTAACTGTTGTTCTGTCACCAGTGACTGTTGTTCTATCACCAGTAACTGTTCTATCACCAATAACTGTTGTTCTGTCACCAGTAACTGTTGTTCTATCACCAGTAACTGTTGTTCTATCACCAGTGACTGTTGTTCTATCACCAGTAACTGTTGTTCTATCACCAGTAACTGTTGTTCTATCACCAGTAACTGTTGTTCTATCACCAGTAACTGTTGTTCTATCACCAGTAACTGTTGGTCTTTCACCAGTGACTGTTGTTCTATCACCAGTAACTGTTGTTCTATCACCAGTAACTGTTGTTCTATCACCAGTAACTGTTGTTCTATCACCAGTGACTGTTGTTCTATCACCAGTAACTGTTGTTCTATCACCAGTAACTGTTGTTCTATCACCAGTGACTGTTGTTCTATCACCAGTAACTGTTGTTCTATCACCAGAAACTGTTGTTCTGTCACCAGTGACTGTTGTTCTATTACCAGTGACTGTTGTTCTATCATCAGTAACTGTTGTTCTTTAACCAGTGACTGTTGTTCTATCACCAGTAACTGTTGTTCTATCATCAGTAACTGTTGTTCTTTAACCAGTGACTGTTGTTCTATCACCAGTAACTGTTGTTCTCTCACCAGTAACTGTTGTTCTCTCACCAGTAACTGTTGTTCTATCACCAGTGACTGTTCTATCACCAGTAACTGTTGTTCTATCACCAGTAACTGTTGTTCTTTCACCAGTGACTGTTGTTCTTTCACCAGTAACTGTTGTTCTATCACCAGTGACTGTTGTTCTATCACCAGTAACTGTTGTTCTATCACTAGTAACTGTTGTTCTATCACCAGTAACTTGTTCTATCACCAGTAACTGTTGTTCTGTCACCAGTGACTGTTGTTCTATTACCAGTAACTGTTGTTCTATCACCAGTAACTGTTGTTCTTTCACCAGTGACTGTTGTTCTATCACCAGTAACTGTTGTTCTATCACCAGTGACTGTTGTTCTATCACCAGTAACTGTTGTTCTATCACCAGTAAATGTTGTTCTGTCACCAGTAACTGTTGTTCTATCACTAGTAACTGTTGTTCTATCACCAGTAACTGTTGTTCTATCACCAGTAAATGTTGTTCTATCACCAGTAACTGTTGTTCTATCACCAGTAACTGTTGTTCTATCACCAGTAACTGTTGTTCTATCACCAGTGACTGTTGTTCTATCACCAGTAACTGTTGTTCTATCACCAGTGACTGTTGTTCTATCACCAGTAACTGTTGTTCTATCACCAGTGACTGTTGTTCTATCACCAGTGACTGTTCTATCTCCAGTAACTGTTGTTCTATCACCAGTAACTGTTGTACTATCACCAGTAACTGTTGTTGTTTCACCAGTGACTGTTGTTCTATCACCAGTAACTGTTGTTCTATCACCAGTAACTGTTGTTCTATCACCAGTAACTGTTGTTCTATCACCAGTAACTCTTGTTCTATCACCAGTGACTGTTCTATCACCAGTAACTGTTGTTCTATCACCAGTAACTGTTGTTCTATCACCAGTGACTGTTCTATCTCAAGTAACTGTTGTTCTATCACCAGTAACTGTTGTACTATCACCAGTAACTGTTGTTCTTTCACCAGTGACTGTTGTTCTATCACCAGTAACTGTTGTTCTATCACCAGTAACTGTTGTTCTATCACCAGTAACTGTTGTTCTATCACCAGTAACTGTTGTTCTATCACCAGTAACTGTTGTTCTATCACCAGTGACTGTTGTTCTATCACCAGTGACTGTTCTATCACCAGTAACTGTTGTTCTATCACCAGTGACTGTTGTTCTATCACCAGTAACTGTTGTTCTATCACCAGTAACTGTTGTTCTATCACCAGTAACTGTTGTTCTATCACCAGTAACTGTTGTTCTATCACCAGTGACTGTTGTTCTATCACCAGTGACTGTTCTATCACCAGTAACTGTTGTTCTATCACCAGTGACTGTTGTTCTATCACCAGTGACTGTTCTATCACCAGTAACTGTTGTTCTATCACCAGTAACTGTTGTTCTATCACCAGTGACTGTTGTTCTATCACCAGTAACTGTTGTTCTATCACCAGTAACTGTTGTTCTATCGCCAGTGACTGTTCTATCACCAGTAACTGTTGTTCTATCACCAGTAACTGTTGTTTTATCACCACTTGGTACAAGCGACAGTGGTACACAGAACCAATATCTGCTTATATCCATCACAGAAACGCTTCGCCTACCCAGCAGGCGTCTTCAGTCGAATACAGCATCGATGCTGGAGACAGTGGGTCATGCTGCTGATAATATTAGGGTATCCGGTCCCATTGTATCAAGAATGACGAGGTAAACAGGTTCAAACTCCCCCATTATCTCACTGGTACATTAGACGTTCAAAATGTGCTTTAAAGGCGACACGTTTTGGCTATAAAGACAGTCGAGTGGTGGACATGTGTGTCCTCATCAATGGGGGATCTGACAACACATGTACAGTCGCAGGTGTTTAGGACATAGGGGAAAAAGGTCATCTCCGGGACTAGTCGTCACCCCTGACATTCGGCCTTGTCAAGAGATGGTATTGAAGAGTGGAGTCTCAGAGGGCCATTTAATTGGCTTATATCTTAAATGGCTTCTTATTTCTGTCAGGCTGAGAAACTGGAAAGCTTCTGCAGTGACTTTACGGAATAATATTTGGAAATATGGCGGCCAGGCATATTTCAAGTGCCTACATCTGGCAGGTGCCAGTACCTGGTGTGGAGGGCCTCTCTCTCTCTGTGCCACACCCACACAAAACTCCCCATTGGATTGGCATTTCTTCCCATGGATCTTCCCACAGGTGTTCCTCCTGGTGTATTCGTGTACTGGAAGTTGTGCTGGAATTCCAGATGGTGTTAGATTCGTTATATGACCCCTGGACGGGCCTAAACAAGGCAGTATTTCTCTTAAAAATGAGACAGTTAAATTACTTTATTGTTTCTGGGTGTGGCTGGAATCTAGGGAGGGGCTGGAACCATCTATCTCCAGCAACGTTATTCTCCACGGATACATTTCCCCTGGGCGGGAAAATGCGTGCAAATGATACATCGATGTTGCCTGCAACCGGTTTCGTTGCGATAACTTCGTGAGTGCCTCACGAAGGACACGTTTGTTGAAACAGAAGATCGGTTCGTGTGGACCAGAGATGGCAAGATGGCTCTGGTCTCATGGGATCAGGAGAGGGCGGTACCTGGCCGCACCCTGGCCGCACCCTGCTGGCCGCAGGGAGGGGCGGGGTTGCGCTTACACCTCCACAAGAAGGCGCAGCTAACACCCCAATTAGCCAGAGAGGGCGGTGTAGGTGGGTGTAAGGAGCGAGTAAAATCCGGCCGAAGGTGAGGGTGTGGTCTTGTGGGCGTTACCTGGGCGGCCACACCTTCACCTGCTACCCCCCTCTTACACCCACACCCTCACAACCCCCGCCCCCATCGTCTTCTGCAGAGAGAATCTCACAGATGAGGAGAAAGAGAGAGAGAGAGAGAGACAGAAAGAGAGAGAGAGAGAAAAAGAGAGACAGAAGCTCCACATGAACTTAAGCTCTGGTAAGGATATAGTTTCAGTGTTACTTATCAATGAGTAGGTTAGCGTATGCGCGTTGAGGGCGTGCGTGGGCGGTGGGCGGGGCGGCTTCGTAGCCAATGGGGTTGTCAGCGTCTTTCAACCACGGCAGACACGGCAGCCACGGCAGACTGTCTCTCAGTGTAGCCAGGGGCACCCAGGTGAGTGTCGACCACCACCTTGTAGTCTTGTCTAACCCTTCCACGCTGCCTCCTGCTTCCCCTACCGTGCCTAGCCGCGTACCTGCTTCACCTAGCACCCGTTCACCTAGCAGAAGGCCTAGCAGAAGGTTTAGCAGCAGGCCTAGCAGCAGGAGGCCCCCTTCACGAGCAACACAACTCCCGTTCCACAGCACTATAAGACTAGTGCCATCAAGTGCCACCTTCTGCAGTGACACCAGGCTAGCGGCACTCTACCCAGCGTGCCCCTGGGTATACACGGCCCTATATACCCCTAAATACACAGAAGAAGGGTGTTAAACAGCCCTACCTCACTACAATACCCCTACATTGACTCTTCTAGTTACAACACTGTCTTCACACACAAACGTAAGTATAACTGTGTACTCTCAGTATAACACTCTGTACTCTCAGTATAACACTCTGTACTCTCAGTATAACAGTGTACTCTCAGTATAACACTCTGTACTCTCAGTATAACACTCTGTACTCTCAGTATAACACTGTGTACTCTCAGTATAACAGTGTACTCTCAGTATAACACTCTGTACTCTCAGTATAACACTGTGTACTCTCAGTATAACAGTGTACTCTCAGTATAACAGTGTACTCTCAGTATAACACTGTGTACTCTCAGTATAACACTCTGTACTCTCAGTATAACACTGTGTACTCTCAGTATAACAGTGTACTCTCAGTATAACACTCTGTACTCTCAGTATAACACTGTGTACTCTCAGTATAACAGTGTACTCTCAGTATAACACTCTGTACTCTCAGTATAACACTGTGTACTCTCAGTATAACAGTGTACTCTCAGTATAACACTCTGTACTCTCAGTATAACACTCTGTACTCTCAGTATAACACTGTGTACTCTCAGTATAACAGTGTACTCTCAGTATAACACTCTGTACTCTCAGTATAACACTGTGTACTCTCAGTATAACAGTGTACTCTCAGTATAACACTGTACTCTCAGTATAACACTGTGTACACTCAGTATAACACTCTGTACTCTCAGTATAACACTGTGTACTCTCAGTATAACACTGTGTACTCTCAGTATAACACTCTGTACTCTCAGTATAACACTGTGTACTCTCAGTATAACAGTGTACTCTCAGTATAACACTCTGTACTCTCAGTATAACACTGTGTACTCTCAGTATAACACTGTAAACTCTCAGTATCACTGTGTACTCTCAGTATAACACTGTGTACTCTCAGTATAACAGTGTACTCTCAGTATAACACTCTGTACTCTCAGTATAACACTCTGTACTCTCAGTATAACACTGTGTACTCTCAGTATAACAGTGTACTCTCAGTATAACACTCTGTACTCTCAGTATAACACTCTGTACTCTCAGTATAACACTGTGTACTCTCAGTATAACACTGTGTACTCTCAGTATAACAGTGTACTCTCAGTATAACACTCTGTACTCTCAGTATAACAGTGTACTCTCAGTATAACACTGTGTACTCTCAGTATAACACTGTGTACTCTCAGTATAACACTGTGTACTCTCAGTATAACAGTGTACTCTCAGTATAACACTGTGTACTCTCAGTATAACACTCTGTACTCTCAGTATAACACTGTGTACTCTCAGTATAACAGTGAACTCTCAGTGTAACACTGTGTACTCTCAGTATAACACTGTGTACTCTCAGTATAACACTGTGTACTCTCAGTATAACACTGTACTCTCAGTATAACACTGTGTACACTCAGTATAACACTCTGTACTCTCAGTATAACACTGTGTACTCTCAGTATAACACTGTGTACTCTCAGTATAACACTGTGTACTCTCAGTATAACACTGTGTACTCTCAGTATAACACTGTGTACTCTCAGTATAACACTGTGTACTCTCAGTATAACACTGTGTACTCTCAGTACAACACTGTGTACACTGAGTACAACACTATGTACACTGAGTACAACACTATGTACACTGAGTACAACACTGTGTACACTGAGTACAACACTATGTACACTGAGTACAACACTGTGTACACTGAGTACAACACTATGTACACTGAGTACAACACTATGTACACTCAGTACAACACTGTGTACACTCAGTACAACACTGTGTACTCTCAGTATAACACTGTGTACTCTCAGTATAACACTGTGTACTCTCAGTATAACACTGTGTACTCTCAGTATAACACTGTGTACTCTCAGTATAACACTGTGTACTCTCAGTATAACACTGTGTACTCTCAGTATAACACTGTGTACTCTCAGTATAACACTGTGTACTCTCAGTATAACACTGTGTACTCTCAGTATAACACTGTGTACTCTCAGTATAACACTGTGTACTCTCAGTATAACACTGTGTACTCTCAGTATAACACTGTGTACTCTCAGTATAACACTGTGTACTCTCAGTATAACACTGTGTACTCTCAGTATAACACTGTGTACTCTCAGTATAACACTGTGTACTCTCAGTATAACAGTGAACTCTCAGTGTAACACTGTGTACTCTCAGTATAACACTGTGTACTCTCAGTATAACACTGTGTACTCTCAGTATAACACTGTGTACTCTCAGTATAACACTGTGTACTCTCAGTATAACACTGTGTACTCTCAGTATAACAGTGTACTCTCAGTATAACACTGTGTACTCTCAGTATAACACTGTGTACTCTCAGTATAACACTGTGTACTCTCAGTATAACAGTGTACTCTCAGTATAACACTGTGTACTCTCAGTATAACACTGTGTACTCTCAGTATAGCACTGTGTACTCTCAGTATAACAGTGTACTCTCAGTATAACAGTGTACTCTCAGTATAACACTGTGTACTCTCAGTATAACAGTGTACTCTCAGTATAACAGTGTACTCTCAGTATAACACTGTGTACTCTCAGTATAACACTGTGTACTCTCAGTATAACAGTGTACTCTCAGTATAACACTGTGTACTCTCAGTATAACACTGTGTACTCTCAGTATAACAGTGTACTCTCAGTATAACACTGTGTACTCTCAGTATAACAGTGTACTCTCAGTATAACACTGTGTACTCTCAGTATAACACTGTGTACTCTCAGTATAACAGTGTACTCTCAGTATATCTTAATGGTCCTCATTAGCGTGTTGGCATACCTGGAGTTTACCTGGAGAGAGTTCCGGGGGTCAACGCCCCCGCAGCCCGGTCTGTGACCAGGCCTCCTGGTGGATCAGAGCCTGATCAACCAGGCTGTTGCTGCTGGCTGCACGCAAACCAACGTGCATATACAAGAATTTTTGCAACATTCTTGAAACTGTTGCAATATTGCAACACAAACAACGTATTGGTGTTGCAATATTGCAACACAACCAGGCCATTATGTTGCAATCTTCCAACCCAACAAGGTTGTGGTGTTGCAACATTGCAACACAAACAAGGTTCCGGTGCTGCAATATTGCAACACAAAGGTTCTGATGTTGCAATATTTCAACACAAATGTCGTGATATTGCAATATTGCAACACCAGCCAGGTCCAGATGTCGCAATATGTAACACAAAGTCCTAGTGTTGCAGTATTGCAACACAAACAAGATTCAGATATTGCAATATTGCAACACAAAGTCCTGGTGTTGCAGTATTGCAACACAAACAAGGTCCTAGTGTTGCAATACGTTCTGAGAGAGCCTGCGGCCGGCGACACACCCACACTGTGGTACTCTGCAGACTTTCCTTCAGTGGCTGCCACTTGCAACTCTGCACAGCTTCTGATGACGCACTGACAAGTGAGAAAGTACTTGAGCTAAAGATGTGGGTGTACTCACCTAGTTGTATTTACCTAGTTGAGGTTGCAGGGGTCGAGTTCAAGCTCCTGGCCCCGCCTGTTCACTGGTCGCTACTATGTGTGTGTGTGTGTGTGTGTGTGTGTGTGTGTGTGTGTGTGTGTGTGTGTGTGTGTGTGTGTGTGTGTGTGCTTGTGTGTGTGTGTGTGTGTGTGTGTGTGTGTGTGTGTGCTTGTGTGTGTGTGTGTGTACTCACCTAATTGTACTCACCTAATTGTGGTTGCAGGGGTCGAGACTCAGCTCCTGGCCCCGCCTCTTCACTGATCGCTACTGGATCCTCTCTCTCTCTGCTTCCTGAGCTTTGTCATACCTCTTCTTAAAACTATGTATGGTTCCTGCCTCCACTACTTCACTTGCTAGGCTATTCCACTTGCTGACAACTCTATGACTGAAGAAATACTTCCTAACGTCCCTGTGACTCGTCTGAGTCTTCAGCTTCCAGTTGTGACCCCTTGTCCCTGTGTCCCCTCTCTGGAACATCCTATCTCTGTCCACCTTGTCTATTCCCCGCAGTATCTTGTATGTCGTTATCATGTCTCCCCTGACCCTTCTGTCCTCCAATGTCGTCAGTCCGATTTCACTTAACCTTTCCTCGTACGACATTCCCTTGAGCTCTGGGACTAGCCTTGTTGCAAACCTTTGTACTTTCTCTAACTTCTTGACGTGCTTGACCAGGTGTGGGTTCCAGACTGGTGCTGCATACTCCAGTATGGGCCTAACATACACAGTGTACAGTGTCTTGAACGATTCCTTATTAAGGTATCGGAACGCTATTCTCAGGTTTGCCAGGCGCCCGTATGCTGCAGCGGTTATTTGGTTGATGTGTGCCTCCGGTGATGTGCTCGGTGTTATGGTCACCCCAAGGTCTTTCTCCCTGAGTGAGGTCTGTAGTCTTTGTCCACCTAGCCTATACTCTGTCTGCGGTCTTCTTTGCCCCTCCCCAATTTTCATGACTTTGCATTTGGCTGGATTGAATTCGAGAAGCCAGTTGCTGGACCACATGTCCAGCCTGTCCAGGTCTCTTTGCAGTCCTGCCTCATCCTCGTCCAA
>NC_091391.1:5535902-5578402 GCF_038502225.1 Cherax quadricarinatus
CAACACCACACAACACTGTACAACACCACACAACACTGTACAACACCACACAACATTGTACAACACCACACAACACTGTACAACACCACACAACACTGTACAACACCACACAACACTGTACAACACTACACAACACTGTACAACACCACACAACACTGTACAACACCACACAACACTGTACAACACCACACAACACTGTACAACACCACACAACACTGTACAACACCACACAACACTGTACAACACCACACAACACTGTACAACACCACACAACACTGTACAACACCACACAACACTGTACAACACCACACAACATTGTACAACACCACACAACACTGTACAACACCACACAACACTGTACAACACCACACAACACTGTACAACACTACACAACACTGTACAACACCACACAACACTGTACAACACCACACAACACTGTACAACACACACAACACTGTACAACACCACACAACACTGTACAACACCACACAACACTGTACAACACCACACAACACTGTACAACACACACAACACTGTACAACACACACAACACTGTACAACACCACACAACATTGCGCATTACACAGCACAGAACATCACTGCAGAACATTACATAGCACTGCAGTGCACAGTACATACCTGTAGAGCACTGCAGTGCACAGTACATACCTGTAGAGCACTGCAGTGCACAGTACATACCTGTAGAGCGCTGCAGTGCACAGTACATACATGTAGAGCACTGGAGTGCACAGTACATACCTGTAGAGCACTGCAGTGCACAGTACATAACTGTAGAGCACTGCAGTGCACAGTACATATCTGTAGAGCACTGCAGTGCACAGTACGTACCTGTAGAGCACTGCAGTGCACAGTACATACCTGTAGAGCACTGCAGTGCACAGTACGTACCTGTAGAGCACTGCAGTGCACAGTACATACCTGTAGAGCGCTGCAGTGCACAGTACATATATGTAGAGCACTGCAGTGCACAGTACGTACCTGTAGAGCACTGCAGTGCACAGTACATACCTGTAGAGCACTGGAGTGCACAGTACATACCTGTAGAGCACTGGAGTGCACAGTACATACCTGTAGAGCACTGCAGTGCACAGTACGTACCTGTAGAGCACTGCAGTGCACAGTACATACCTGTAGAGCGCTGCAGTGCACAGTACATACATGTAGAGCACTGCAGTGCACAGTACGTACCTGTAGAGCACTGCAGTGCACAGTACATACCTGTAGAGCACTGGAGTGCACAGTACATACCTGTAGAGCACTGCAGTGCACAGTATATAACTGTAGAGCACTGCAGTGCACAGTACATACCTGTAGAGCACTGGAGTGCACAGTACATACCTGTAGAGCACTGCAGTGCACAGTATATAACTGTAGAGCACTGCAGTGCACAGTACATACCTGTAGAGCACTGCAGTACACAGTACGTACCTGTAGAGCACTGCAGTGCACAGTACATACCTGTAGAGCACTGCAGTGCACAGTACATACCTGTAGAGCACTGCAGTGCACAGTACATAACTGTAGAGCACTGCAGTGCACAGTACATACCTGTAGAGCACTGCAGTGCACAGTACATACCTGTAGAGCACTGCAGTGCACAGTACATACCTGTAGAGCACTGCACAGTACAGAACTGTACAGGACAACGCAGCAGGGCACAGCACTGCACAGAGCACCACTGCACTGCCCAGCAGGGCACTGCACACAGCAGCACAGCACACTACTTGCAAAGCACTGCATATCACAGCGAAGCAGGCTTTCCCCGGTGTTCACGACCTTGTATCTGGCGGGGTTAAATTCTAGGAGCCAGTTGCTGGACCAGGCTTCCAGCCTGTCCAGGTCACTTTGTAGTCCTGTCTGATCCTCCACCGATTTGATTCTTATCATTAACTTCACATCATCTACAAACAGGGACACTTCTGAGTCTATTCGTTCTATCATGTCATTCACATATACCAGAAATAGCACTGATCGTAGGACTGACCCCTGTGGGACCCCGCTCGTCACAGGCGCCCACTGTGATACCTCATCACGTACCATGACTCGTTGTTGTCTCCTTATCAGGTATTCTCTGATCCATTGCAGAGCCCTTCTTGTTATACCTGCCTGATTCTCTAGCTTCTGCATAAATCTCTTGTGAGGAACTGTGTCGAAGGCTTTCTTGCAGTACAAGAAAATGCAATCTATCCACCCCTCTCTGTCGTGTCTTACTTCCGTTACCTTGTCATAAAACTCCGGTAGGTTTGTGACACAGGATTTTCCTTCCCTGAAACCGTGCTGGTTGTTGTTTATAAGTTCGTTTCTTTCTAGGTGTTCCACCACTCTCCTCCTGATAATCTTCTCCATGACTTTGCATACTATACACGTCAGTGACACAAATCTATAGTTGAAAGCCTCATGTCTGTCTCCTTTCTTAAATATTGGGACTACATTTGCCATTTTCCATACCTCACGTAGTTGCCCAGGTTCAATAGATGCGTTGAAGATTTTTGTTAGTGGCACACACAGCATCTCTGCTCCCTCTCTAAGGACCCATGGAGAGATGTTGTCTGGTCCCACCTCCTTTGAGGTATCACGTTCACTTAGAAGCTTCTTCACCTTCTCCTCAGTTATGTGTAGTACATCCAGCACTTGTTGGTGTACCTCCCTAGTTTGACTTCCTGGAGTCCGTTCTGTCTCCACTGTAAATACTTCTTTAAATCTCATGTTGAGCTCCTCACATACTTCTTGGTCGTTTCTTGTAAACTCCTCAGCTTGATTACCTGGTCCTTGACTGTTGCTTTCCTCCTGATGTGGCTGTACAACAGCTTCGGGTCAGTCTTTACTTTTGATGCTATGTCATTTTCGTACTGTCGCTGGGCCTCCCTTCTTATCTGCGTATACTCGTTTCTCCCTCGACTAATCTCTTTATTTTCCTGGGTCCTTTGTCTTCTGTAATTTTTCCACTCTCTAGCACACTTAATTTTTGCCTCCCTACCCCTTTGGGTGAACCAAGGACTTGTTCTGATCGTCCCATTATTTCTGTTTCTCTTCGGAACAAACCTCTCCTCTGCTTCCTTGCATTTTGTTGTCACATAGTCCATCATTTCTTTTACATGTTGTCTTGCCATTTGTCTCTCCCACTGAACGTCTTGCAGGAAGTTTCTCATGCCTGTGTATCCCCCTTTTCGTAGTTTTGCTTCTCCCGTCCTATTCCTGCTACCCTCTCCACTTGTAGCTCTATGTAGTCAAGGCTCAGAACCACATGATCACTAGCTCCAAGGGGCCTTTCGTATGTGATATCCTCGATGTATGAACTACTCAGGGTGAATACAAGGTCCAGTCATACTGTTTCATCCTCTCCCCTCTCTCTGGTAGTGTCTCTAACATGTTGATGCATGAGGTTTTCCAGTACCACATCCATCATCTTGGCTCTCAATGTTTCGGGACCTCCATGGGGCTCCAGGTTTTCCTGGACAATCTCCTTGTGATTGAAATCACCCATAACTAGTAACTTTGCTTCCCCCATGTGAGCTCTTCTGGCCACCTCTGCTAGTGTGTCGACCATTGCTCTGTTGCTCTCTTCGTATTCTTCTCTTGGCCTCCTGCAGTTCTGTGGTGGGTTGTACATCACTGCAATTACCATCTTAGGACCCCCAGACTGGAATGTTCCTATTATGTAGCCCCTTTCGCCCATTCCATCCATTCCTTACATTTCCTCAAATCCCCATCGGTTTTTAATGAGCAGTGCAACTCCTCCTCCCCCTCTCCTCCCTCTACCTTTCCTCAGGATCTGATATCCGGGCGGAAAAATTGCATCTGTTATCATCCTGGTGAGTTTTGTTTCTGTGAATGCTATTACGTCTGGGGACTTGTCAATGATTCTTTCATGCCACTCCTCACATTTATTTGTTATTCTGACTATATCTGTATACCAAACCTTCAACTTACTTTCTAAAACTGTGCTCTGGGAGGTACGTTGGGGTTGGGGAAGCAGGAGACCTGTGTGTGTGTGTGTGTGTGTGTGTGTGTGTGTGTGTGTGTGTGTGTGTGTGTGTGTGTGTGTGTGTGTGTGTGTGGGTGTGTGTGTGTGTGTGTGTACATATGTGTATGTAAACTGTCTACTGCTGAAGAAGTACTTCCCAACATCCTTCTTTCCACCTTTGCTCTCATGTCCCTCTTTCTCGCCTCTCAGTCTATCCCATATCCACCCTATCAATTCACCAGTACTTTCCACGCCCTTATCAAATCTCCCCCATTTACTACATAATTCACAAGATATAGCAAACCATTATTATTAAATCATTATTATAATAATTATTATCATTATTAATGTAGGTAGTGAAACATGGCTGGTAATTACCGTAGACTTTCTTCTATTTACTTTGAAGTTCCAGTGTGTGGTGAGCTTTTGATCCAGGGAGCTCTCCCGCCTTTCCTAGGATCAAACATGAGGGATTGTATGTTGTTTCTACTTTGTGGGTAGAGCTTTGTTATGTTTCACTCAGTGTAGAGCTTTGTTATGTTTCACTCAGTGTAGAGCTTTGTTATGTTTCACTCAGTGTAGAGCTTTGTTATGTTTCACTCAGTGTAGAGCTTTGTTATGTTTCACTCAGTGTAGAGCTTTGTTATGTTTCACTCAGTGTAGAGCTTTGTTATCTTTCACTCAGTGTAGAGCTTAAAGTTATGTTTCACTCAGTGTAGAGCTTTGTTATGTTTCACTCAGTGTAGAGCTTTGTTATGTTTCACTCAGTGTAGAGCTTTGTTATGTTTCACTCAGTGTAGAGCTTAAAGTTATGTTTCACTCAGTGTAGAGCTTTGTTATGTTTCACTCAGTGTAGAGCTTTGTTATGTTTCACTCAGTGTAGAGCTTTGTTATGTTTCACTCAGTGTAGAGCTTTGTTATGTTTCACTCAGTGTAGAGCTTTGTTATGTTTCACTCAGTGTAGAGCTTAAAGTTATGTTTCACTCAGTGTAGAGCTTTGTTATGTTTCACTCAGTGTAGAGCTTTGTTATGGTTCACTCAGTGTAGAGCTTTGTTATGTTTCACTCAGTGTAGAGCTTTGTTATGTTTCACTCAGTGTAGAGCTTTGTTATGTTTCACTCAGTGTAGAGCTTAAAGTTATGTTTCACTCAGTGTAGAGCTTTGTTATGTTTCACTCAGTGTAGAGCTTTGTTATGTTTCACTCAGTGTAGAGCTTTGTTATGTTTCACTCAGTGTAGAGCTTTGTTATGTTTCACTCAGTGTAGAGCTTTGTTATGTTTCACTCAGTGTAGAGCTTAAAGTTATGTTTCACTCAGTGTAGAGCTTTGTTATGTTTCACTCAGTGTAGAGCTTTGTTATGTTTCACTCAGTGTAGAGCTTAAAGTTATGTTTCACTCAGTGTAGAGCTTTGTTATGTTTCACTCAGTGTAGAGCTTTGTTATGTTTCACTCAGTGTAGAGCTTTGTTATGTTTCACTCAGTGTAGAGCTTTGTTATGTTTCACTCAGTGTAGAGCTTAAAGTTATGTTTCACTCAGTGTAGAGCTTAAAGTTATGTTTCACTCAGTGTAGAGCTTAAAGTTATGTTTCACTCAGTGTAGAGCTTTATCAGGTTATGTTTTACTTAGTATAGAGCTTTATCAAGTTACTGAGTACAACATCCAAGAGCCCTGGGGATTTTTAGAGCCTCTGGAGCACTTTAAAAATCCCCAGCTCTAAAACAGGGGATTTAAGCTTCCATATCCACCTGATATTAGAATCACTCAGTAAAGTGGCCTGGCAGGGATCCCTGCCAGTGGTAACCCTTCCACAAATGTATATAAGTCCCACATACCCTTGCAAGAATGTATATACCTACCACATATCCCTGCCAGGATGTATATATCTACCACATATCCCTGCCAGGATGTATATATCTACCACATATCCCTGCCAGGATGTATATATCTACCACATATCCCTGCCAGGATGTATATATCTACCACATATCCCTGCCAGGATGAATATACCTACCACATACCCTGCCAGGATGTATATACATACCACATAACCTACCAATATGTATATACCTATCACATACCCTGCCAAGATGTATATACCTGCCACATACCCTGCCAGGACGTATATACCTACCACACACCCTGCCAGGACGTATATACCTACCACACACCCTGCTAGGATGTATATACCTACCACATACCCTGCCAGGATGTATATACCTACCACATACCCTACCATGACGTGTATACCTACCGCATACCCTGCCAGGATGTATATACCTACCACATACCCTGCCAGGATGTATATACCTATCATACACACTGCCAGGATGTATACCTACCACATACCCTACCAAGATGTGTATAAATACCACATATCCTCCCTGGATGTATATACCTACCACATACCCTGCCAGAATGTATATACCTACCATATACACTGCCAGGATGTATACCTACCACATACCCTGCCAGGATGTTTATACCTACCACATACCCTGCCTGGATGTATAAACCTACCACATACCCTGCCAGAATGTATATACCTACCACATGCCCTTCCAGGACATATATACCTACCACTTACCCTGCTATGATGTATATACGTACTACATACCTTGCCAGGATATATATAAGTAGCACATACCCTGTCAGGATGTGTATACCTACCACATACCCTGCCAGGGTGTATATACCTACCACATACCCTGCCAGGATGTATATACCTACCACATACCCTGCCAGGAGGTATATACCTACCATATACCTTGCTATGATGTATATACCTACCACATACCCTGCCAGGATGTATACCTACCACATACCCTGCCAGGACGTATATACAAACCACATACCCTGCCAAGATGTATACCTACCACATACCCTGCCAGGACGTATATACAAACCACACACCCTGCCAGGATGTATACCTACCACATACCCTGCCAGGACGTATATACAAACCACATACCCTGCCAGGATGTATACCTACCACATACCCTGCCAGGACGTATATACAAACTACATACCCTGCCAGGATGTATACCTACCACATACCCTGCCAGGACGTATATACAAACCACATACCCTGCCAGGATGTATACCTACCACATACCCTGCCAGGACGTATATACAAACTACATACCCTGCCAGGATGTATACCTACCACATACCCTGCCAGGACGTATATACAAACCACATACCCTGCCAGGATGTATACCTACCACATACCCTGCCAGGACGTATATACAAACCACATACCCTGCCAGGATGTATACCTACCACATACCCTGCCAGGACGTATATACAAACCACATACCCTGCCAGGATGTATACCTACCACATACCCTGCCAGGACGTATATACAAACCACATACCCTGCCAAGATGTATACCTACCACATACCCTGCCAGGACGTATATACAAACCACATACCCTGCCAGGATGTATACCTACCACATACCCTGCCAGGACGTATATACAAACCACATACCCTGCCAGGATGTATACCTACCACATACCCTGCCAGGACGTATATACAAACCACATACCCTGCCAAGATGTATACCTACCACATACCCTGCCAGGACGTATATACAAACCACATACCCTGCCAGGATGTATACCTACCACATACCCTGCCAGGACGTATATACAAACCACATACCCTGCCAAGATGTATACCTACCACATACCCTGCCAGGACGTATATACAAACCACATACCCTGCCAGGATGTATACCTACCACATACCCTGCCAGGACGTATATACAAACCACATACCCTGCCAGGATGTATACCTACCACATACCCTGCCAGGACGTATATACAAACCACATACCCTGCCAGGATGTATACCTACCACATACCCTGCCAGGACGTATATACGAACCACATACCCTGCCAAGATGTATACCTACCACATACCCTGCCAGGACGTATATACAAACCACATACCCTGCCAGGATGTATACCTACCACATACCCTGCCAGGACGTATATACAAACCACATACCCTGCCAGGATGTATACCTACCACATACCCTGCCAGGACGTATATACGAACCACATACCCTGCCAAGATGTATACCTACCACATACCCTGCCAGGACGTATATACAAACCACATACCCTGCCAGGATGTATACCTACCACATACCCTGCCAGGACGTATATACAAACCACATACCCTGCCAGGATGTATACCTACCACATACCCTGCCAGGACGTATATACAAACCACATACCCTGCCAGGATGTATACCTACCACATACCCTGCCAGGACGTATATACAAACCACATACCCTGCCAGGATGTATACCTACCACATACCCTGCCAGGACGTATATACAAACCACATACCCTGCCAAGATGTATACCTACCACATACCCTGCCAGGACGTATATACAAACCACATACCCTGCCAGGATGTATACCTACCACATTCCCTGCCAGGACGTATATACAAACCACATACCCTGCCAGGATGTATACCTACCACATACCCTGCCAGGACGTATATACAAACCACATACCCTGCCAAGATGTATACCTACCACATACCCTGCCAGGACGTATATACAAACCACATACCCTGCCAGGATGTATACCTACCACATACCCTGCCAGGACGTATATACAAACCACATACCCTGCCAGGATGTATACCTACCACATACCCTGCCAGGACGTATATACAAACCACATACCCTGCCAGGATGTATACCTACCACATACCCTGCCAGGACGTTTATACGAACCACATACCCTGCCAAGATGTATACCTACCACATACCCTGCCAGGACGTATATACAAACCACATACCCTGCCAGGATGTATACCTACCACATACCCTGCCAGGACGTATATACAAACCACATACCCTGCCAAGATGTATACCTACCACATACCCTGCCAGGACGTATATACAAACCACATACCCTGCCAGGATGTATACCTACCACATACCCTGCCAGGACGTATATACAAACCACATACCCTGCCAAGATGTATACCTACCACATACCCTGCCAGGACGTATATACAAACCACATACCCTGCCAGGATGTATACCTACCACATACCCTGCCAGGACGTATTGTAGGTGTAGATACAAACAGAGTGTTGGAAGGGCCTCTCGTCGAGTACATTGTGTATAGCTGAGAGTCCGGGATAGCCTCTAGTACAGTTGCTTACTCGAGTACACACCAAGACGGGTCTGGATTGGCTCCAGATGTGTCACGAAGAAAGCTTTGCTCTGGGGCCGTCGTGTTAAAAGCCGTTTTCTGCTCCTTGGAGAAAGGTGCCCTCAAATTGAGCGTACGAATTCCTATCCTCGTGAAGGCCCCTTTTTTGCAGGCCAGAGGCGTTCGGAATATGTCTTAGAACGCCTGGTAGTGCTGTCCCACGTGTTCTAGACAGGACCCGGGGTGGTAGGACTCATCCTTTTGGGAGTTAGAGTCCTATGACCCACCTAGGGACTTTCAAAGAGTCCTTTTGAGTGCACAATCGAGGTGCTGGGATGTGGATCCCAGGAGCACAGTTCTGTATAGGTGATCAAGTTGTCGTTGTTTTGCATCTGAGTGGCGGTAATCAGGGCTCGTGTAGTTCTAGGGTAGGGACCTGATGTCCCCCTATCCCCTGCTGTCCTCCTGCTGTCGTTCCCTGCTGTCGTTGCCTGGTTTCCTGTGATGTTTTCATCTACTCTGAGTCTGCTGGAGGCCCTTGTTGGCACAGACAGCTGTCGTCTCATACTAGTACTCTGCTGTCACTCTCTGCTGCTGCTGTTTGCTGCCCTTCCCTGCCTCTGCTGCCCTCCTGCTGCTGTTATCTGCTGATCCACACACGGTAAGAGGACGCTGGTGGAAGTTTAGCTTTAAGACGAGAGACAGATGGGGGTGGCTGATGTACATTCTCTCTCTCTCTCTCTCTCTCTCTCTCTCTCTCTCTCTCTCTCTCTCTCTCTCTCTCCATGTAGAGAAAGAAGAGAAGGATAGGGGGGCATTTATCCCCGACGTCAGCTGCATTTACGATATGATAATGCACAAGGTATAGAACAGAATAACGAACAATAACGATTGGAGGGAGAACACGAATAAGCCACAAGAATAAGGGAGGTGAAGAAGATAGGTGAATAAATAAGGGAACAAGGGAGAGAAGAATAGAAATGACATGTGGAAGGTAGGAGATACACAAAGAATGAAGAGGGAAACCAAGAAATATTGTCAAATAACGGAGGGATGATAAATGGGATAAATCTGATAGGGGAGAGATCTGGAACAATGTACTATACCCTGGTTGGAACAATGTACTATACCCTGGCTGGAACAATGTACTATACCCTGGCTGGAACAATGTACTATACTCTGGCTGGAACAATGTACAATACCCTGGCTGGAACAATGTACAATATCCTGGCTGGAACAATGTACTATACCCTGGCTGGAACAATGTACTATACCCTGGCTGGAACAATGTACAATACCCTGGCTGGAACAATGTACTATACCCTGGCTGGAACAATGTACTATACCCTGGCTGGAACAATGTACTATACCCTGGCTGGAACAATGTACTATTCCCTGGCTGGAACAATGTACTATACCCTGGCTGGAACAATGTACTATACCCTGGCTGGAACAATGTACTATACCCTGGCTGGAACAATGTACTATGCCCTGGCTGGAACAATGTACTATACTCTGGCTGGAGCAATGTACTATACCCTGGCTGGAACAATGTACTGTACTCTGGCTGGAACAATGTACTATACCCTGGATGGAACAATGTACAATACCCTGGCTGGAACAATGTACAATACCCTGGCTGGAACAATGTACAGTACCCTGGCTGGAACATTGTGCAATACCCTGGCTGGAACAATGTACTACACCCTGGCTGGAACAATGTACTATACTCTGGTTGGAACAATGCACAATACCCTGGCTGGAACAATGTGCAATACCCTGGCTGGAGCAATGTACTATACCCTGGCTGGAACAATGTAATATACCCTGGCTGGAACAATGTACTATACTCTGGTTGGAACAATGTACTATACCCTGGCTGGAACAATGTACTATACCCTGGCTGGAACAATGTACTGTACCCTGGCTGGAACAATGTACTATACCCTAGCTGGAACAATGTACTATACCCTGGCTGGAACAATGTACTATACCCTGGTTGGAACAATGTACTATACCCTGGCAGGAACAATGTACTATACCCTGGCTGGAACAATGCACTATACCATGGCTGGAACAATGTACTATACCCTGGCTGGAACAATGCACTATACCCTGGCTGGAAAAATGTACTATACTCTGGTTGGAACAATGTACTATACCCTGGCTGGAATAATGTACTATACCCTGGCTGGAACAATGTACCATACTCTAGCTGGAACAATGTACTATACCCTGGCTGGAACAATGTACTATACCCTGGCTGGAACGATGTACTATACCCTGGCTGGAACAATGTACTATACTCTGGTTGGAACAATGTACTACACCCTGGTTGGAACAATGTACTATACCCTGGGTGGAACAATGTACTATACCCTGGCTGGAACAATGTACTATACCCTGGCTGGAATAATGTACTATACCCTGGCTGGAACAATGTACTATACTCTAGCTGGAACAATGTACTATACCCTGGCTGAAACAATGTACTATACCCTGGCTGGAACAATGCACTATACCCTGGCTGGAACAATGTACTATACTCTGGTTGGAACAATGTACTATACCCTGGTTGGAACAATGTACTATACCCTGGTTGGAACAATGTACTATACCCTGGCTGGAACAATTTACTATACCCTGGCTGGAACAATGTTCTATACCCTGGCAGGAACAATGTACTATACCCTGGCTGGAACAATGCACTATACAATTGCTGGAACAATGTACTATACTCTTGTTGGAACAATGTACTATTCCCTGGTTTGAACAATGTACTATACCCTGGCTGGAACAATGTACTATACCCTTGCTGGAACAATGTACTATACCCTGGCTGGAACAATGTACAATACCCTGGCTGGAACAATTCACAGTCCACAATACCAACAGACACTGACCATTACAACAGGAACTAACCCTTACATCAGATACTCACCCTTGCAACAGGAACTAACCCTTACATCAGATACTCACCCTTGCAACAGGAACTAACCCTTACATTAAATACTCACCCTTGCAACAGAAAGGGCACTTGACACACGCAACAGAACTCACTGTTAAGACAAACAGAAGCAATATTAGAGTATATCTCAAGCGAGATAGAACACAAAAGGAGGGAAGACCCCTACCACTAACAGTACCATCCCTTTGAACCCCCTTATCCTATCTTCCCTTTGCTAATCCTCCCCTCCAACGTCCCCTACGTCAACTGGCACGACCTCCTGCCTGTTATCTTGCAAACAGCTCCTTGCAACTGCAACTGTTGATTCACCCATTGCAAAAAGTCCATCACTAAGGCAGGAATGTGTCCTATTTCCCCTCACTGATGGAATTCCTGTCTCCCCTTTTGCTTATTTAAATCTGGAGTTTCTGTGTGTTTATCCTCGATTTATCTTCCTCCGTTATGTACTGCTACCCTTCCTCCTCCATCGGTAGATTCAACATCTGGCTTAAAAACTGTTAAGGTCGCTTTAGAGCTCCTTTGTGGCCCTATGAGCTGTATTTAGAGCTCTATTCTGAGCATCCTATGGATTATGCACTGCTCTATGGCATCTCCAAGGCTCTATCCAACGATATATTGTGTTCTAAGCACCCAATGGCTCTATCCTCAATAGACATAATTCTATCCACAGGTTAATTGTATCTAAGTAGAGCTCCGAGCCAGCGGCTCTACAATAGTAAGCTTACGGCCATATAGAGCTCAATTAGATCTGTGGCTAGACGTGGGTAAATGTGAAGCTGGGTATGTAGAGCCGAGGGTTCGATTCCCCGTTCTTCGTAGACACTACGTACTATCACAGTGTGGTGTGCTTCGTACGGTTTTAGAGCTCTATGAAACCTACTAGTACTACTACTATTAGTAATAATAATCCAGGTCGAGGTTTCACCCACTTACTGGGTCGAGGTTTCACCCACTTACTGAGTCGAGGTTTCACCCACTTACTGGGTCGGGGTTTCACCCATTTAGTAGGTCGGTGTTTCACCCATTTAGTAGGTCGGGGTTTCACCCACTTAGTGGGTCAAGGTTTCACCCACTTACTGGGTCGAGGTTTCACCCACTTAGTGGGTCGAGGTTTCACCCACTTAGTGGGTCGAGGTTTCACCCACTTAGTAGGTCGGGGTTTCACTGAAGCAAGGTGTTAGGGGGGAGGGTGGCAGGCTTATCTTTGGAGGAAGGAGCGTTGGTCTTGGCCCAGGAGCTGGAGATAAGATGTTGGAGTAGCATCCTAAGCTCTTTGAGCTTGGAGCTTAGAGAGAGAGAGAGAGAGAGAGAGAGAGAGAGAGAGAGAGAGAGAGAGAGAGAGAGAGAGAGAGAGAGAGAGAGAGAGAGAGAGAGAGAGAGAGAGAGAGAGAATCTTCTGGACCCACCTTGAGAAGTTGTGTATACACACACACACACACACACACACACACACACACACACACACACACACACACACACACACACACATACACACACACACACAACACACACACACAACACACACACACACACACACACACACACACACACACACACACACACACACACACACACACACACACACACACACACACACACACACACAACACACACACACACAACACACACACACACACACAAGAAGAGGCGGGGCCAGGAGCTGAGTCTCGACCCGTGCAACCACAATTAGGTGAGTACACACGCACACACACACACACACACACACACACACATGAATCTCAATCTTATTACGGGCTTCAGGTTCCAGTTCCAGTAATCATTGCTGGAAGGTGATGACAATGGCTCCTTATTGACGAGGAAGCAATAAAGACGGCTTAGAAGCCTCTTTAACAC
Organism: Cherax quadricarinatus; assembly: GCF_038502225.1. Taxonomy (NCBI): domain Eukaryota; kingdom Metazoa; phylum Arthropoda; class Malacostraca; order Decapoda; family Parastacidae; genus Cherax; species Cherax quadricarinatus. The sequence goes on from NC_091391.1 coordinate 5,549,896, forward strand.
CTATAACACAGGTTACGACAATCTTGCAAAGGTCGTTGTCTTTTTGAGCGAATCAAATCTGTCATGGTGTCAGAGAGATGCTTGTTAGTGCTGAGATGAGAGAGAGAGAGAGAGAGAGAGAGAGAGAGAGAGAGAGAGAGAGAGAGAGACGGGGCTCCCTGGAAGGTGTTCTTGTGTCAGCATCCTTCAGTACGGGTTCTGGAAGGTGTTCTTGTGTCAGCATCCTTCAGTACGGGTTCTGGAAGGTGTTCTTGTGTCAGCATCCTTCAGTACGGGTTCTGGAAGGTGTTCTTGTGTCAGCATCCTTCAGTACGGGTTCTGGAAGGTGTTCTTGAGACAGCATCCTTCAGTACGGGTTCTGGAATGTGTTCTTGAGTCAGCATTCTTCAGTACGGGTTGTGGAAGGTGTTCTTGAGTCAGCATCCTTCAGTACGGGTTCTGGAAGGTGTTCTTGTGTCAGCATCCTTCAGTACGGGTTCTGGAAGGTGTTCTTGTGTCAGCATCCTTCAGTACGGGTTCTGGAATGTGTTCTTGAGTCAGCATCCTTCAGTACGGGTTCTGGAAGGTGTTCTTGAGTCAGCATTCTTCAGTACGGGTTCTGGAAGGTGTTCTTGAGTCAGCATTCTTCAATACTGATTCTGGAAGGTGTTCTTGGATCATCACCCTTCGGTACGGCTTCTGGAAGGTGTTCTTCGGTCAGCATTCTTCAATACGGGTTCTGGAAGGTGTTCTTGGGTCAGCATTCTTCAGTACGGGTTCTGGAAGGTGTTCTTGGGTCAGCATTCTTCAATACGGGTTCTGGAAGGTGTTCTTAGCTCAACATTCACTAATTCGGATTCTGGAAATCGTTATTGGTGCAACAAATCCACACGATACGGATATTTCGTGAGCGTTCGTGGATCAGTAACCACAATATGGTTCCTGTAAGGCGTTCGTGAATCAGCAACCACCGATATGGTTCCTGGAAAGCGTTCATGGATCAGCAACCACCAATATGGTTCCTGGAAAGCGTTCATGGATCAGCAGCCACCAATATGGTTCCTGGAAAGCGTTCATGGATCAGCAGCCACCAATATGATTCCTGGAAGGCATTCATGGATCAACAACCACCAATATGGTTCCTGGAAGGCATTCATGGATCAGCAACCACCAATATGGTTCCTGGAAGGCATTCATGGGTCAGCAACCCCAGTATGTTTCCTGGAAGGCGGTCATGGATCAGCAACCCCAGTATGGTTCCTGAAAGGTATTCATGGATCAACAACCACCAATATGGTTCCTGGAAGGCGCTCATGGATCAGCAACCACCAATGTGGTTCCTGGGAGGCGCTCATGGATCAGCAACCACCAGTATTATTCCTGGAAGGCGCTCATGGATCAACAACCACCAATATGGTTCCTGGAAGGCGCTCATGGATCAGCAACCCCAGTATGGTTCCTGGAAGGCATTCATGGATCAGCAACCACCAATATGGTTCCTGGAAGGCGCTCATGGATCAGCAACCACCAGTATGGTTCCTGGAAGGCGCTCATGGATCAGCAACCACCAATATGGTTCCTGGAAGGCGCTCATGGATCAGCAACCACCAATATGGTTCCTGGAAAGCGTTCGTAGATCAATAACAAATCAATACGACACGGGTCCCTGAAGCCGTCCTTAAATCAAGTCAATACGACAAGGATCCTGAAAGGCTTTCTTGGATCAAAATCCACTTACACTACGATGGTCCAGTTTATTATAAATGGAAAGGAAATTTCAGAATTTCCAGGCCACTTCTAGCACCTCAAAAACTTGCTCCACTTCAATGGAAAGTCTTGGGATAGTATTTCTGACTGCCTATGAAAGGCTGAAGTCAGTACAGGAAGACCCATGGGTTTCTCCTATCTAGGAAAGGTGTTATCCCCACTTGGGAATCGTGGCTAGTCAGACACCCTGCAAGAGGGCAGAAAGATAGTTCAGATAGTTGAAGACTATGGAACAGAACTCCTCTCCAGTCTGAGGGACTGACAACCTCAAATCTACGACTTCAAGAGTGATGACTGATTACATCGTCTGCGCATCTCTACTGCTCCTGCCTGCTTTATGTACTCGACTGAAGAAGCCTACTGTGTAGGCGGAACGTTTCGGAGTAAATTTGCCTAACTGTTGCCCATGTGTCTTACCTACCAAGAGGATAGACAGGGCAATGAATTTCTCCTGGTAGTCGCAGTGCCCTCCTGATTTCAGGGCCTTGTAAACAGACTGTAGTACTACTCTGTTACCTCTATCAATACCCAGCTAGAACTCATTCTGAAGAATAATTAGACATATGTTCAACAACTGGGTATCTACAATAAAGATACCCAGATGTACATGTGTATAATTCTTGACATGTGCAGGTAAGTCGAACTGATCAGTATAATTTCACTTTACCTTAAGAAAATAAGACTGGAAGTCTATATGATTTCATTTTGCATTTTCGAATATAATTTAGGAGCACTGCAGAAGGCCTGCTACCCCATACAAGTCAGGTCCTTCTGAAAATCACCATTCCCAAGGCAGGTCCTTCTGAGAGCCACCCATTTCCAAGTCAGGTCCTTCTCAAAATCACCATTCCCTAGGCAGGTCCTTCTGAGAGCCACCCATTTCCAAGTCAGGTCCTTCTCAAAATCCCCATTCCCAAGGCAGGTCCTTCTGAGAGCCACCAACTCCCAAGTCAGGTCCTTCTCAGAATCACCATTCCCAAGGCAGGTCCTTCTGAGAGCCACCCACACCCAAGTCAGGTCTTTCTCAAAATCACCATTTCCAAGGCAGGTCCTTCTGAGAGCCACCCACACCCAAGTCAGGTCTTTCTCAAAATCACCATTCCCAAGGCAGGTCCTTCTGAGAGCCACCCACTCCCAAGTCAGGTCCTCAAAAACAACCATTCCTACCCATCTATTTGTCTCACCTTCACCCAAGACTACTCAGAATATCTTAAGTAAATATCGGGGACTGAGGTACGTAAACAGCAAGCGCTCAAGAGCTGTCATTTGCATGCAGTGGTAGCAGGGAGAACAAGATCTGTGTCGATCCAGTGGGTGTTGAAAGCAAATAGTTCAACCTGTGAACCAGCCAGTGTTCAAGGCAGCTTTGTTGAACACCATACCCACCACATACACCGTGATTTTCCCATTCTTGTGGAGGTTAGGTTAGGTAAGATTTGTCAGGAAACAGGACAAGTGCTTCCTAACGCTGGTCGTAGTGATATGACGACCCACAGCTGGACCTTTAGGTCATCTGACCGAGGCCTTCCACTGGCTTCTCCCTCTAGAGAATCTATTCAAGAACAAGTAAGGTTTGTCAAGGTAAGGTTTGTCAGGAAACAGGACAAGTGTTTCCTAACGCTGGTCGTAGTGATATGACGACCCACAGCTGGTCCTTTAGGTCATCTGACCGAGGCCTTCCACTGGCTTCCCTATACAATAACAAGAAATTACTCTTTTAAAAGTCCCTCTAGCAGCCCCAAGAAAGCTCTAAGCAGCTGACACCACCAACCAATGCTGCTGGCACTGCAAATCAGCCACCTTGTCTGACAGGTAGAAGTGAACCTACCTAGAAGTGAAAGCCTATCCACAACATTCATTGTTCTTCTAAAATAATAATAATCAGAAAGAAATATCGAACCGAGTACTTGATTAAACATTAAAATGGTATACAATACCGACAGGTTAGGTATCTTTATACCGAAACGTTTCGTCTACACAGTAGGCGTCTTCAGTCGAGTATAGAAGCGTTAGCATAGGCAGTAGAGATGTGAAGTGGTCAGTCCCTCATCCTGGAAATACTGATGTTCATAGGTCTATCCTAAATATATCTGAGCGAGCTCAAAATTAGCCAGTTTTATTGTTCCACTGAGTGGAAAACCTCTTGACGATGGCACTGGTAGCAAGCGAAAGATTGTTATTGTTCCACGTTGTTATTGTACCACCTTGTTATTGTTCCACGTTGTTATTGTACCACCTTGTTATTGTACCACCTTGTTATTGTACCACCTTGTTATTGTACCACCTTGTTATTGTACCACCTTGTTATTGTACCACCTTGTTATTGTACCACCTTGTTATTGTACCACCTTGTTATTGTACCACCTTGTTATTGTATCACCTTGTTACTGTACCACCTAGTTATTGTACCACCTTATTGTACCACGTTGTTATTGTATCACCTTGTTACTGTACCACCTAGTTATTGTACCACCTTGTTATTGTACCACCTTGTTATTGTACCACCTTGTTACTGTACCACATTGTTATTGTACCACTTTGTTATTGTACCACCTTGTTATTGTATCACCTTGTTATTGTACCACCTAGTTATTGTACCACCTTGTTATTGTACCACCTTATTGTACCACGTTGTTATTGTACCACCTTGTTATTGTACCACCTTGTTATTGTACCACCTTGTTATTGTACCACCTTATTGTACCACGTTGTTATTGTACCACGTTGTTATTGTACCACCTTATTGTACCACGTTGTTATTGTATCACCTTGTTATTGTACCACCCTGTTATTGTATCACCTTGTTATTGTACCACCTTGTTATTGTACCACCTTGTTATTGTACCACCTTGTTATTGTACCAACTTGTTATTGTATCACCTTGTTACTGTACCACCTAGTTATTGTACCACCTTGTTACTGTACCACCTTGTTATTGTACCACCTTATTGTACCACGTTGTTATTGTACCACCTTGTTATTGTACCACCTTGTTATTGTACCACTTTGTTATTGTACCACGTTGTTATTGTACCACCTTGTTACTGTACCACCTTGTTATTGTACCACCTTATTGTACCACGTTGTTATTGTACCACCTTGTTATTGTACCACCTTGTTATTGTACCACTTTGTTATTGTACCACCTTGTTATTGTACCACCTTGTTATTGTACCACCTTGTTATTGTACCACCTTGTTATTGTACCACTTTGTTATTGTACCACCTTGTTATTGTACCACCTTGTTATTGTACCACCTTGTTATTGTACCACGTTGTTATTGTACCACTTTGTTATTGTACCACCCTGTTATTGTACCACTTTGTTATTGTACCACCTTGTTATTGTACCACGTTGTTATTGTACCACTTTGTTATTGTACCACCTTGTTATTGTACCACGTTGTTATTGTACCACGTTGTTATTGTACCACGTTGTTATTGTACCGCCTTGTTATTGTGCCACCTTGTTATTGTACCACCTTGTTACTGTACCACCTAGATATTGTACCACCTTGTTATTGTACCACCTTGTTACTGTACCACCTTGTTATTGTACCACCTTATTGTACCACGTTGTTATTGTACCACGTTGTTATTGTACCACGTTGTTATTGTACCACCTTGTTATTGTACCACCTTGTTATTGTACCACCTTGTTATTGTACCGCCTTGTTATTGTACCACATTGTTATTGTACCACCTTATTGTTCCACCTTGTTATTGTACCACCTTGTTATTGTACCAAGTTGTTATTGTACCACCTTGTTATTGTATCAAGTTGTTATTGTACCACCTTGTTATTGTACCACCTTATTATTGTACCACCTTGTTATTGTACCACCTTGTTATTGTACCACCTTGTTACTGTACCACCTAGTTATTGTACCACCTAGTTATTGTACCACGTTGTTATTGTACCACGTTGTTATTGTACCACGTTGTTATTGTACCACCTTGTTATTGTACCACCTTGTTATTGTACCACCTTGTTATTGTACCACCTTGTTATTGCAGCATCATGCAATAAGGATCTCTCAAGGTATCACTGCATCAAGGACAACTGATACAATAGTGACCTTGATTATGGATTTATCAAGAATACAACAATTGTATTTATTTAATTTATTCTTTGGAAAGTAAGTGTAATTGGGAATTATTGGAGAATTAACATAAATAATGAAATCTGGGTTGGAACGACCGTAGAGTTTTTGTGGAGATGTATGTGGATGTGTCTGAGTTGGTGTGTGGGTGTGTTGTGGGTGTCTGGGTGGGTGTGTGGGTGTGTTGTGGGTGTGTGGGTAGGTGTGTGGGTGTGTTGTGGGTGTCTGGGTAGGTGTGTGGGTGTGTTGTGGGTGTGTGGGTGGGTGTGTTGGTGTGTTATGGGTGTCTGGGTGGGTGTGTGGGTGTGTTGTGGGTGTGTGGGTGTGTTGTGGGTGTCTGGGTAGGTGTGTGGGTGTGTTGTGGGTGTCTGGGTGGGTGTGTGGGTGTGTTGTGGGTGTCTGGGTATGTGTGTGGGTGTGTTGTGGGTATCTGGGTGGGTGTCTGGGTGTGTTGTGGGTGTCTGTGTGGGTGTGTGGGTGTGTTATGGGTGTCTGGGTGGGTGTGTGGGTGTGTTGTGGGTGTGTGGGTGGGTGTGTTGGTGTGTTATGGGTGTCTGGGTGGGTGTGTGGGTGTGTTGTGGGTGTCTGGGTGGGTGTGTGGGTGTGTTGTGGGTGTGTGGGTGGGTGTGTGGGTGTCTGGGTGGGTGTGTGGGTGTGTTGTGGGTGTCTGGGTGGATGTTTGGGTGTGTTGTGGGTGTGTCTGGGTGGGTGTGTGGGAGTCTGGGTGGGTGTATGGGTGTGTTGTGGGTGGGTGTGTGGGTATGTTGTGGGTGTGGGTGGGTGTATGGGCGTGTTGTGGGTGTGTGGGTGGGTGTGTGGGTGTGTTGCGGGTGTCTGGGTGGGTGTGTGGGTATGTTGTGGGTGTGTCTGGGTGGGTGTGTGGGTGTGTTGTGGGTGTCTGGGTGGGTGTGTGGGTGTGTTGTGGGTGTCTGGGTGGGTGTGTTGGTGTGTTGTGGGTGTCTGGGTGGGTGTGTGGGTGTGTTGTGGGTGTGTGGGTGTGTGGGTGTGTTGTGGGTGTCTGGGTGGGTGTGTGGGTGTGTTATGGGTGTGTCTGGGAGGGTGTGTGGGTGTGTTGTGGATGTCTGGGTGTGTTGTGGGTGTGTGGGTGTGTTGTGGGTGTCTGGGTGGGTGTATGGGTGTGTTGTGGGTGTCTGGGTGTGTGTGTGGGTGTCTGGGTGGGTGTGTGGGTGTGTTGTGGGAGTCTGGGTGTGTGTGTGGGTGTGTTGTGGGTGTGTGGGTGTGTTGTGGGTGGGTTGTGGGTGTGTGGGTGTGTTGTGGGTGTGTAGGTGTGTTGTGGATGTCTGGGTGGGTGTCTGGGTGTGTTGTGGGTGTGTGGGTGTGTTGTGGATGTCTGGGTGGGTTTGTGGGTGTGTTGTGGGTGTGTGGGTGTGTGGGTGTGTTGTGGGTGTCTGGGTGGGTGTGTTGTAGGTGTCTGGGTGGGTGTGTGGGTGTGTTGTGGGTGTCTGGGTGTGCGTGGGAGTGTTGTGGGTGTGTGGTTGGGTGTGTGGGTGTGTTGTGGGTGTGTTGGTGGGGGTGTGGGGGTGTTGTGGGTGTGTGGGTGTCTTGTAGGTGTCTGGGTGGGTGTCTGGGTGTGTTGTGTGTGTGGGTGGGTGTGTGGGTGTGTTGTGGGTGTCTGGGTGGGTGTGTGGGTGTTTTGTGGGTGTGTGGGTGGGTGAGTGGGTGTGTTGTGGGTGTCTGGGAGTGTGTGTGGGTGTGTTGTGGGTGTCTGGGTGGGTGTGTGGGTGCGTTGTGGGTGTCTAGGTGGGTGTGTGGGTGTGTTGTGGGTGTCTGGGTGGGTGTGTGGGTGTGTTGTGGGTGTCTGGGTGGGTGTGTGGGTGTGTTGTGGGTGTCTGGGTGGGTGTGTGGGTGTGTTGTGGGTGTCTGGGTGGGTGTGTGGGTGTGATGTGGGTGTCTGGGTGGGTGTGTGGGTGTGTTGTGGGTGTCTGGGTATGTGTGTGGGTGTGTTGTGGGTGTGTGGGTGGGTGTTTGGGTGTGTTGTGGGTGTCTGGGTGGGTGTATGGGTGTGTTGTGGGTGTCTGGGTGGGTGTGTTGTGAGTGTCTGGGTGGGTGTGTGGGTGTGTTGAGGGTGTGTCTGGGTGGGTGTGTGGGTGTGTTGTTGGTGTGTGGGTGGGTGAGTGGGTGTGTTGTGGGTGTCTGAGTGGGTGTGTGGGTGTTTTGTGGGTGTCTGGGTGGGTGTGTGGGTGTGTTGTGGGTGTCTGGGTCTGTGTGTGGGTGTGTTGTGGGTGTGTGGGTGGGTGTCTGGGTGTGTTGTGGGTGTGTGGGTGGGTGTGTGGGTGTGTTGTGGGTGCGTGGGTGTGTTGTGGGTGTGTGGGGGGATGCCTGGGAGGGTGTCTGGGTGTGTTGTGGGTGTGTGTGGGTGGGTGTGTGGGTGTGTTGTGGGTGTCTGGGTGGGTGGGGTGGGTGTGTGCGTGTGTTGTGGGTGTCTGGGTGGGTGTGAGGGTGTCTGGGTATGTTGTGGGTGTCTGGGTGGGTGTGTGGGTGTGTGGTGGGTGTCTGGGTGGGTGTGTTGGTGGGTGTGTGGGTGTGTTGTTGGTGTCTGGGTGGATGTCTGGGTGGGTGTGTGGGTGTGTTGTGGGTGTGTGGGTGGGTGTATGGGTGTGTTGTGGGTGTCTGAGTGGGTGTCTGGGTGGGTGTCTGGGTGTGTTGTGGGTGTGTGGGTGGGTGTGTGGGTGTGTTGTGGGTGTCTGGGTGGGTGTGTGGGTGTGTTGTGGGTGTCTGGGTGGGTGTCTGGGTGTCTGGTTGTGTTGTGGGTGTCTGCGTGGGTGTGTGGGTGTGTTGTGTGTGTCTGGGTGGGTGTGTGGGTGTGTTGTGGGTGTCTGCGTGGGTGTGTGGGTGTGTTGTGGGTGTCTGGGTGGGTGTGTGGGTGTGTTGTGGGTGTGTGGGTGTGTTGTGGGGGGCTGGGTGGGCGTGTGTGGGTGTGTTGTGGGTGTGTCTGGGTGGGTGTGTGGGTGTGTTGTGGGTGTGTGGGTGTGTGTGTGGGTGTGTTGTGGGTGTGTTGTGAGTGTGTGGGTGTGTTGTGGGTGTCTGGGTGTGTGTGTGGGTGTGTTGTGGGTGTGTCTGGGAGGGTGTGTGGGTGTGTTGTGGATGTCTGGGTGTGTTGTGGGTGTGTGGGTGTGTTGTGGGTGTCTGGGTGGGTGTATGGGTGTGTTGTGGGTGTCTGGGTGTGTGTGTGGGTGTGTCTGGGAGGGTGCGTGGGTGTGTTGTGGATGTCTGGGTGTGTTGTGGGTGTGTGGGTGTGTTGTGGGTGTCTGGGTGGGTGTGTGGGTGTGTTGTGGGTGTGTGGGTGGGTGTGTGGGTGTCTGGGTGGGTGTGTGGGTGTGTTGTCGGTGTCTGGGTGGATGTTTGGGTGTCTTGTGGGTGTGTCTGGGTGGGTGTGTGGGAGTCTGGGTGGGTGTATGGGTGTGTTGTGGGTGGGTGTGTGGGTATGTTGTGGGTGTGGGTGGGTGTATGGGCGTGTTGTGGGTGTGTGGGTGGGTGTGTGGGTGTGTTGCGGGTGTCTGGGTGGGGGTGTGGGTATGTTGTGGGTGTGTCTGGGTGGGTGTGTGGGTGTGTTGTGGGTGTCTGGGTGGGTGTGTGGGTGTGTTGTGGGTGTCTGGGTGGGTGTGTTGGTGTGTTGTGGGTGTCTGGGTGGGTGTGTGGGTGTGTTGTGGGTGTGTGGGTGTGTGGGTGTGTTGTGGGTGTCTGGGTGGGTGTGTGGGTGTGTTATGGGTGTGTCTGGGAGGGTGTGTGGGTGTGTTGTGGATGTCTGGGTGTGTTGTGGGTGTGTGGGTGTGTTGTGGGTGTCTGGGTGGGTGTATGGGTGTGTTGTGGGTGTCTGGGTGTGTGTGTGGGTGTCTGGGTGGGTGTGTGGGTGTGTTGTGGGAGTCTGGGTGTGTGTGTGGGTGTGTTGTGGGTGTGTGGGTGTGTTGTGGGTGGGTTGTGGGTGTGTGGGTGTGTTGTGGGTGTGTAGGTGTGTTGTGGATGTCTGGGTGGGTGTCTGGGTGTGTTGTGGGTGTGTGGGTGTGTTGTGGATGTCTGGGTGGGTTTGTGGGTGTGTTGTGGGTGTCTGGGTGGGTGTGTTGTAGGTGTCTGGGTGGGTGTGTGGGTGTGTTGTGGGTGTCTGGGTGTGCGTGGGAGTGTTGTGGGTGTGTGGTTGGGTGTGTGGGTGTGTTGTGGGTGTGTTGGTGGGGGTGTGGGGGTGTTGTGGGTGTGTGGGTGTCTTGTAGGTGTCTGGGTGGGTGTCTGGGTGTGTTGTGTGTGTGGGTGGGTGTGTGGGTGTGTTGTGGGTGTCTGGGTGGGTGTGTGGGTGTTTTGTGGGTGTGTGGGTGGGTGAGTGGGTGTGTTGTGGGTGTCTGGGAGTGTGTGTGGGTGTGTTGTGGGTGTCTGGGTTGGTGTGTGGGTGCGTTGTGGGTGTCTGGGTGGGTGTGTGGGTGTGTTGTGGGTGTCTGGGTGGGTGTGTGGGTATGTTGTGGGTGTCTGGGTGGGTGTGTGGGTGTGTTGTGGGTGTCTGGGTGGGTGTGTGGGTGTGTTGTGGGTGTCTGGGTGGGTGTGTGTGTGTGTTGTGGGTGTCTGGATGGGTGTGTGGGAGTGTTGTGGGTGTCTGGGTATGTGTGTGGGTGTGTTGTGGGTGTGTGGGTGGGTGTTTGGGTGTGTTGTGGGTGTCTGGGTGGGTGTATGGGTGTGTTGTGGGTGTCTGGGTGGGTGTGTTGTGAGTGTCTGGGTGGGTGTGTGGGTGTGTTGAGGGTGTGTCTGGGTGGGTGTGTGGGTGTGTTGTTGGTGTGTGGGTGGGTGAGTGGGTGTGTTGTGGGTGTCTGAGTGGGTGTGTGGGTGTTTTGTGGGTGTCTGGGTGGGTGTGTGGGTGTGTTGTGGGTGTCTGGGTCTGTGTGTGGGTGTGTTGTGGGTGTGTGGGTGGGTGTCTGGGTGTGTTGTGGGTGTGTGGGTGGGTGTGTGGGTGTGTTGTGGGTGCGTGGGTGTGTTGTGGGTGTGTGGGTGGATGCCTGGGAGGGTGTCTGGGTGTGTTGTGGGTGTGTGTGGGTGGGTGTGTGGGTGTGTTGTGGGTGTCTGGGTGGGTGGGGTGGGTGTGTGCGTGTGTTGTGGGTGTCTGGGTGGGTGTGAGGGTGTCTGGGTATGTTGTGGGTGTCTGGGTGGGTGTGTGGGTGTGTGGTGGGTGTCTGGGTGGGTGTGTTGGTGGGTGTGTGGGTGTGTTGTTGGTGTCTGGGTGGATGTCTGGGTGGGTGTGTGGGTGTGTTGTGGGTGTGTGGGTGGGTGTATGGGTGTGTTGTGGGTGTCTGAGTGGGTGTCTGGGTGGGTGTCTGGGTGTGTTGTGGGTGTGTGGGTGGGTGTGTGGGTGTGTTGTGGGTGTCTGGGTGGGTGTGTGGGTGTGTTGTGGGTGTCTGGGTGGGTGTCTGGGTGTCTGGTTGTGTTGTGGGTGTCTGCGTGGGTGTGTGGGTGTGTTGTGTGTGTCTGGGTGGGTGTGTGGGTGTGTTGTGGGTGTCTGCGTGGGTGTGTGGGTGTGTTGTGGGTGTCTGGGTGGGTGTGTGGGTGTGTTGTGGGTGTGTCTGTGTGTTGTGGGTGTCTGGGTGGGCGTGTGTGGGTGTGTTGTGGGTGTGTCTGGGTGGGTGTGTGGGTGTGTTGTGGGTGTGTGGGTGTGTGTGTGGGTGTGTTGTGGGTGTGTTGTGAGTGTGTGGGTGTGTTGTGGGTGTCTGGGTGTGTGTGTGGGTGTGTTGTGGGTGTGTCTGGGAGGGTGTGTGGGTGTGTTGTGGATGTCTGGGTGTGTTGTGGGTGTGTGGGTGTGTTGTGGGTGTCTGGGTGGGTGTATGGGTGTGTTGTGGGTGTCTGGGTGTGTGTGTGGGTGTGTCTGGGAGGGTGCGTGGGTGTGTTGTGGATGTCTGGGTGTGTTCTGGGTGTGTGGGTGTGTTGTGGGTGTCTGGGTGGGTGTGTGGGTGTGTTGTGGGTGTGTGGGTGGGTGTGTGGGTGTCTGGGTGGGTGTGTGGGTGTGTTGTGGGTGTCTGGGTGGATGTTTGGGTGTGTTGTGGGTGTGTCTGGGTGGGTGTGTGGGAGTCTGGGTGGGTGTATGGGTGTGTTGTGGGTGGGTGTGTGGGTATGTTGTGGGTGTGGGTGGGTGTATGGGCGTGTTGTGGGTGTGTGGGTGGGTGTGTGGGTGTGTTGCGGGTGTCTGGGTGGGTGTGTGGGTATGTTGTGGGTGTGTGGGGGTGGGTGTGTGGGTGTGTTGTGGGTGTCTGGGTGGGTGTGTGGGTGTGTTGTGGGTGTCTGGGTGGGTGTGTTGGTGTGTTGTGGGTGTCTGGGTGGGTGTGTGGGTGTGTTGTGGGTGTGTGGGTGTGTGGGTGTGTTGTGGGTGTCTGGGTGGGTGTGTGGGTGTGTTATGGGTGTGTCTGGGAGGGTGTGTGGGTGTGTTGTGGATGTCTGGGTGTGTTGTGGGTGTGTGGGTGTGTTGTGGGTGTCTGGGTGGGTGTATGGGTGTGTTGTGGGTGTCTGGGTGTGTGTGTGGGTGTCTGGGTGGGTGTGTGGGTGTGTTGTGGGTGTCTGGGTGTGTATGTGGGTGTGTTGTGGGTGTGTGGGTGTGTTGTGGGTGGGTTGTGGGTGTGTGGGTGTGTTGTGGGTGTGTGGGTGTTGTGGATGTCTGAGTGGGTGTCTGGGTGTGTTGTGGGTGTCTGGGTGTGTTGTGGATGTCTGGGTGGGTTTGTGGGTGTGTTGTGGGTGTGTGGGTGTGTGGGTGTGTTGTGGGTGTCTGGGTGGGTGTGTTGTAGGTGTCTGGGTGGGTGTGTGGGTGTGTTGTGGGTGTCTGGGTGCGTGTGTGGGAGTGTTGTGGGTGTGTGGTTGGGTGTGTGGGTGTGTTGTGGGTGTGTGGGTGGGGTGTGGGTGTGTTGTGGGTGTGTTGGTGTCTTGTGGGTGTCTGGGTGGGTGTCTGGGTGTGTTGTGTGTGTGTGGGTGGGTGTGTGGGTGTGTTGTGGGTGTCTGGGTGAGTGTGTGGATGTGTTGTGGGTGTCTGGGTGGGTGTGTGGGTGTGTTGTGGGTGTCTGGGAGTGTGTGTGGGTGTGTTGTGGGTGTCTGGGTTGGTGTGTGGGTGCGTTGTGGGTGTCTGCGTGGGTGTGTGGGTGTGTTGTGGGTGTCTGTGTGGGTGTGTGGGTATGTTGTGGGTGTCTGGGTGGGTGTGTGGGTGTGTTGTGGGTGTCTGGGTGGGTGTGTGGGTGTGTTGTGGGTGTCTGGGTGGGTGTGTGTGTGTGTTGTGGGTGTCTGGATGGGTGTGTGGGAGTGTTGTGGGTGTCTGGGTATGTGTGTGGGTGTGTTGTGGGTGTGTGGGTGGGTGTTTGGGTGTGTTGTGGGTGTCTGGGTGGGTGTATGGGTGTGTTGTGGGTGTCTGGGTGGGTGTGTTGTGAGTGTCTGGGTGGGTGTGTGGGTGTGTTGTGGGTGTGTCTGGGTGGGTGTGTGGGTGTGTTGTGGGTGTGTGGGTGGGTGTGTGGATGTGTTGTGGGTGTCTGTCTCTGTCCACCTTGTGTATTCCAAGCAGTATTTTGTATGTCGTTATCATGTCTCCCCTGACCCTCCTGTCCTCCAATGACGTCAGACCGATGTGTATGTGTGTGTGTGTGTGTGTGCCTTCTGTACTTTGTACGTACACGACGCACATACACACACACACACACACACACACACACAACACACACACACACTCACACGCACACACACAACACACACACACACACACACACACACACACACACACACACACACACACACACACACACACACACACACACACACACACACACACACACACACACACACACACACACACACACACACACACACACACACATGTACGTGACCGACTCAAAAGATTCTGTAAACTAAGTTGACTGCTGGATCTGTCTATTGATCAGTTCGTTGGAAAGACCAAACATATAATCTACCTTTCACACCCAGAAATCTACCATTCTACAACACGCCAAAATCTACCTTACACACGTCAAAATCTACCTTACACACGTCAGAATCTACCTTACACGCCAAAATCTACCTTACACACGTCAAAATCTATCTTACACACGTCAAAATCTACCTTACACACGTAAGAATCTACCTTACACACGTTAAAATCTACCTTACACACGTCAAAATCTATCTTACACACGTCAAAATCTACCTTACACACGTAAGAATCTACCTTACACACGTTAAAATCTACCTTACACACGTCAAAATCTATCTTACACACATCAAAATCTACCTTACACACGTAAGAATCTACCTTACACACGTTAAAATCTACCTTACACACGTCAAAATCTACCTTACACACGTAAGAATCTACCTTACACACGTCAAAATCTACCTTTCACACGTCAGAATCTACCTTACACACGTCAAAATCTACCTTACACACGTAAGAATCTACCTTACACACGTTAAAATCTACCTTACACACGTCAAAATCTACCTTACACACGTCAAAATCTACCTTACACATGTCAAAATCTACCTTACACACGTCAAAATCTACCTTACACACGTCAAAATCTATCTTACACACGTCAAAATCTACCTTACACACGTCAGAATCTACCTTACACACGTCAAAATCTACCTTACACACGTCAGAATCTACCTTACACACGTCAAAATCTACCTTACACACGTAACGACCAGTAAAGAGGCGGGGCCAGGAGCTATGACTCGATCCCTGCAAAAAACAAATAAGTCAGTACACACACACACAACACACACACACACATACACACAACACACACACACACACACACACACACACACACACACACACACACACACACACACACACACACACACACACACACACACACACACACACACACACACACACACACACACACACACACTCACAAACGCACATGTGTATATTTAGAGCAACAAGGTCGATAGATAATGAGTTGACGACAACGAATAATCTACTTCACAAAGGTCGTAATAGACCGGTCTATCTTTGTCTATCTACACACAAAAACGCACACACAAACTATATATATATATATATATATATATATATATATATATATATATATATATATATATATATATATATATATATATATATATATATATATATATATATATATATATATATATATATATATATATATATATATATAATATCCTTGGGAACATTGTATGCTTGTAAAGGACTATATATTCTTTATATAACGCGCTAAAGCCGTATGGATCAAGTCAGTCAGAAATATTACGAACTATTTCTTAATGTTATTTACAACCCTCCAGCAAACAGCAGGAGATCTTTTAAACTGGTTTATCGATAGTTTTAGCCATGAGAATTTGTTTGTGTGGTAAACCCACCAGGGTCTTGGAAATGAAGGCAGTTTCGGTCCCTTGGATTAAGAGCCCTTTACCATTCGAAGGGTAAAAACGTGGCTAGGAGCAAAGACTTAAACCCCCATACACACAGGTAGGTGACTACACGTACATGTGGGACCCTACTCGTAACAGTAGCCCCTTCCAACACATCTTTCTGGACCATGACTCGTTGTTGCCTCCCTGTTGGGTATTCTCTGATCCACTGTAGTGCCCTTCCTGTTACACCTGCCTGATCCTCCAGCTTCTGTACTAATCTCTTGTGAGAAACTGTGTCAAAAGCCTTCTTACAGTCCAGGAAAATGCAATCAACCCACCCTTCTCTCTCTTCTCATTAACTTCACATCATCTACAAACAGGGACACTTCTGAGTCTATTCCTTCCGTCATGTCGTTCACATATACCAAAAACAGCACCGGTCCCCGGACTGACCCCTGTGGGACCCCGCTGGTGACAGGTGCCCACTGTGATACATCATCACGTACCATGACTCGTTGTTGTCTCCCTGTTAGGTATTCTCTGATCCATTGCAGTGCCCTTCCTGTTATACCTGCCTGATCTTGCAGCTTCTGTATTGTAAAGTAAAAGGACACAAGTGCAACTAATGCGACATTTATTGTGGCAACGTTTCGCTCTCCAGGAGCTTTATCAAGCCATTACAAACAATACATGGACACAGAGGGTATATAAAGGCTCAGAGTGAGGTGCAATACTAGTGAGGTACCATTTCGATGTTCACTAGTAGTAGTAGTAGTAGTAGTAGTAGTAGTAGTAGTAGTAGTAGTAGTAGTAGTAGTAGTAGTAGTAGTAGTAGTAGTAGTAGTAGTAGTGACAAAAATAATACAATATGGAAGAGCAAATAATTCGTACATGAGTAAAAGGATATAAAAGCTATTACTTGGGTAACATAAAAATAGGTTGGACAAATATAGACTGGAAAGAGGCAGCTTGTTTCAGTGTTCACTCTCTGTAATGTGCTTTGTGTAGTATAACAGGAGAGACTATGTGATGGCAGGGTTTACTGTTTTCAGGAGGATTCTTGCTAAGACTTCGGAGATGGTGAAGCTGCCGTTGTTTTGTTTAATTGTATTCGAAACAGCGATCAGTGCTGATTCAAGGCACTTGCGTCTGCGGAAATTAGTTTCTTTGATCACTAATTGGGCGTCTCTGAATTTCATGAGATGATTGGTGGAATTTCGGTGTTGTACACAGGCGTTGTTTAAGTTGTCGTTCCTACATGCGTAAATGTGTTCATTGAGGCGGGTGTCGAGGTTTCTTGCTGTTTCACCTATGTAAATCTTGTCACAGCCTCCACAGGCTGTGACTGGTTCGTGGTGCTTGGGTTTTGTCCTGGTTAGATCCTTTATTGAAGTGGTAGAAGTGTGAGAGTGAACACCGAAAAACCTGCCTCTTTCCAGTCTATATTTGTCCAACCTATTTTTATGTTACCCAAGTAATAGCTTTTATATCCTTTTACTCATGTACGAATTAATTGCTCTTCCATATTGTATTATTTTTGTCACTACTACTACTACTACTACTACTACTACTACTACTACTACTACTACTACTACTACTACTACTACTACTACTACTACCACTACTACTACCACTAGTGAACATCTAAATGGTACCTCACTAGTATTGCACCTCACTCTGAGCCTTTATATACCCTCTGTGTCCATGTATTGTTTGTAATGGCTTGATAAAGCTCCTGGAGAGCGAAACGTTGCCACAATAAATGTCGCATTAGTTGCACTTGTGTCCATTTACTTTACATATTGTCGGTAATTCTACCAACTTTATTACAAGCTTCTGTACTAATCTCTTGTGTGGAACTGTGTCAAAAAACTTCTTACAGTCCAGGAAAATGCAATCAACCTCATCTCTAGTACCTTTTAGACGGACTTTAGCAGGTTTGAAGACTGGTCCTGTAAGTGGCTGCTAGAGTTCAAACCCAGAAAGTGCAAGGTTAAGGTTGTGGATGAGAAAAAGAGGACCGCAAACGGAGTACAGACCCAGGGGCAAGAAGGCTTTCAATATCCTTCAAGAAGGACCTTGGGGTGAGCATCACACTAAGCATATCACCTCAGATACACATCAACACAACCACTGCAACACAGTGTACGACACTGTACAATGTACAGTGTGCTTGCCAGACATGGTGTACAGGGAGCTAAGGGTAATAGCCTACAAGGAGTGGTTAAGGGAGCTAAGGGATTTACCCATTAGCTCCCTTATCCAACAAGGATAAGGGTGCTAATGGGCACATCCTACCAGTACCCACCAACCAACCCACCACAACAACCACAAGAACCACCATTACCACCACAACAACCACCATTACAACCACAACAACCACCATTACCACCACAACAACCACCATTACCACCACAACAACCACCATTACCACCACAATAACCACCATTACTATCACAACAACCACCATTACCACCACAACAACCACCATTACCACCACAACAACCACCATTACCACCACAACAACCACCATTACCACCACAACAACCACCATTACCACCACAATAACCACCATTACCACCACAACAACCACCATTACCACCACAACAACCACCATTACCACCACAACAACCACCATTACCACCACAACAACCACCATTATCACCACAACAACCACCATTACCACCACAACAACCACCATTACCACCACAACAACCACCATTACCACCACAACAACCACCATTACCACCACAACAACCACCATTACCACCACAACAACCACCATTACCACCACAACAACCACCATTACCACCACAACAACCACCATTACCACCACAACAACCATCATTACCACCACAAAACCCACCATTACCACCACAACAACCACCATTACCACCACAACAACTACCATTACCACCACAACAACCACCATTACCACCACAACAACCACCATTACCACCACAACAACCACTGTTACCACCACAACAACCACCATTACCACCACAACAACCACCATTATCACCACAACAACCACCATTACCACCACAACAACCACCATTACCACCACAACAACCACCATTACCACCACAACAACCACCATTACCACCACAACAACCACCATTACCACCACAACAACCACCATTACCACCACAACAACCACCATTACCACCACAACAACCACCATTACCACCACAACAACCACTGTTACCACCACAACAACCACCATTACCACCACAACAACCACCATTACCACCACAACAACCACCATTACCACCACAACAACTACCATTACCACCACAACAACCACCATTACCACCACAACAACCACCATTACCACCATTACCACCACAATAACAACAATAGTAATCAACGACATCAATAGCTCTATTTTTAGAGTTATTTTTACCCTCGTATGCAATGATAGCGCTAAAAATAGTGACTGTGGAGGGGGGCGCTGCTCCCTCCTCTGGGGTGACCCCCAAATAGGTAGGGGCGAGAGGCTGGGGGAGAGGGGAAACGAGTGAGGGGTCTGATAAAGCTCTATACTGGTTGACACATGATAGAGCTCTACACTGAGTGACACAAAACTTGTTAAAGCTCTACACAGGATAAAGCTGTGAGGATGTATATGTATGTATGTATATATATATATATATATATATATATATATATATATATATATATATATATATATATATATATATATATATATATATATATATATATATATATATATATATATATATATGAACCAAGATTTTCCTGGCGTCGGATCTGACTTTAAGACGGCAGGTAAGAAGCATTTCTGTCGGGTTTAGCTCTCTCTCTGAAGGTCAGGTAGGTAAGACTCTGATGGGTGGGTTACTGAAGTGTTCCTGGAGTCGGAAAGAGGCTGGTGTGCCCATCAGATGAGATCTTAGTGCCCAGCATCTCCTGATAAGACTGGATGGTGATTCGAACTGTGGTTTATATATCTTCTCTATCCATTGACACTTGTTAACACTGACTTGTCTTGGGTTAACGAGAGGTAAACGAGATCTTGCACAGTGTTGTGTAATTGTACTATTGTTTAAGATAGTTTTGTAAAGGGATTGTAAGAGAAATGAGGGCTGGGGTGTTAGGGAGTAGTGTGGGATTACTAATTTCAGAATCTGATACAAAGTGGGTGTTGTCGCAGTTGTTGTTTGCTGATGACACTGTGCTTTTGGCAGATTTTGTGGAAACTGTGAAGTTGGGGTGTAAAATATAGGCCAAAGGGGACATTAGACATGTCTAGATATTTTGATACTAGATTCTAGAGAGGGGAACAGATAGATAAGAATATTTAGACATGTGTGAGTGGACAGGTCTGTGTAAGAGGCTAGAATATTTGTCGAGGTATCTGTGAAATGGACAAGAGAAGTGGAATTGTGTCAGGTGTTAGTGAAACCAGATTTATTTACAGATACCTGGACACAGGAGAGGTTTGAGTAGGATCATTTACAAGTCACACTAACACAGGAAGGTGAGGGAGATAGGTATTATACATAGGCGAGGGAGGATAGGGACGGGACACAGAGAGGAAGATAATGTATTGCTAGTGGTAATACTGGTAGTGATGGTAGTAGTAGTAGTAGTAGTAGTAGTAGCAGTAGTAGTAGTAGTAGTAGTAATAGTAGTGCACGTATTTGTGTAATGTTCCATTCACAGTATTGTGATTATTTGTTCTATACTCTATTTCTCTTTCTCTTTCCCTCTCTCTCTCTCTCTCTCTCTCTTTCTCTCCTGTTGACATTTGCAGTATGCAAATGAGGCTGCAATTAATGTGTTCCACAAACACTGTTGACTACCGACTCCCACCCACTACCACCCACTCTCCATCACCCACTCCCACCCACTACCACCCACTCTCCACCACCCACTACCACCCACTCTCCACCACCCACTACCACCCAGAAATTGAATATCCATTCACCCACTTTCCCAGTTCTTCCGTTATCACGTACTCTGTGCGCATCTGTACCATGATCGCAGTATCGACCATCCAGGACCATGTGGTAGTGGTCCACTAGTTGTGAGAGGCAGTATCGACCATCAAAGACCATGTGGTAGTGGTCCACTAGTTGTGAGAGGCAGCAGCGACCATCCAAGACCATGTGGTAGTGGTCCAGTAGTTGTGAGAGGCAGCAGCGACCATCCAAGACCATGTGGTAGTGGTCCAGTAGTTGTGAGAGGCAGTAGCGACCATCCAAGACCATGTGGTAGTGGTCCAGTAGTTGTGAGAGGCAGCAGTGACCATCCAAGACCATGTGGTAGTTGTCCAGTAGTTGTGAGAGGCAGCAGCGACCATCCAAGACCATGTGGTAGTGGTCCAGTAATTGTAAGAGACAGGAGCGACCATCAAAGACAATGTGGTAGTGGTCCAGTAGTTGTGAGAGGCAGCAGCGACCATCCAAGACCATGTGGTAGTGGTCCAGTAGTTGTGAGAGGCAGCAGCGACCATCCAAGACCATGTGGTAGTGGTCCAGTAGTTGTGAGAGGCAGCAGCGACCATCCAAGACCATGTGGTAGTGGTCCAGTAGTTTTGAGAGGCAGCAGTGACCATCCAAGACCATGTGGTAGTGGTCCAGTAGTTGTGAGAGGCAGGAGTGACCATCCAAGAGTATGTGGTAGTGGTCCAGTAGTTGTGAGAGGCAGCAGCGACCATCCAAGACCATGTGGTAGTGGTCCAGTTATTGTAAGAGACAGGAGCGACCATCAAAGACAATGTGGTAGTGGTCCAGTAGTTGTGAGAGGCAGCAGCGACCATCCAAGACCATGTGGTAGTGGTCCAATAGTTGTGAGAGGCAGCAGCGACCATCCAAGACCATGTGGTAGTGGTCCAGTAGTTGTGAGAGGCAGCAGCGACCATCCACGACCATGTGGTAGTGGTCCAGTAGTTTTGAGAGGCAGCAGTGACCATCCAAGACCATGTGGTAGTGGTCCAGTAGTTGTGAGAGGCAGGAGTGACCATCCAAGACTATGTGGTAGTGGTCCAGTAGTTGTGAGAGGCAGTAGCGACCATCCAAGACCATGTGGTAGTGGTCCAGTAGCTGTGAGAGGCAGGAGTGACTATCCAAGACCATGTGGTAGTGGTCCCTTAGTTGTGAGAGGCAGGAGTGACCATCCAAGACCAAGTGGTAGTGGTCCAGTAGTTGTGAGAGGCAGGAGTGACCATCCAAGACCATGTGGTAGTGGTCCAGTAGTTGTGAGAGGCAGCAGTGACCATCCAAGACCATGTGGTAGTGGTCTAGTAGTTGTGAGAGGCAGCAGTGACCATCCAAGACCATGTGGTAGTGGTCCAGTAGTTGTGAGAGGCAGGAGTGACCATCCAAGACCAAGTGGTAGTGGTCCAGTAGTTGTGAGAGGCAGTAGCGACCATCCAAGACCATGTGGTAGTGGTCCAGTAGCTGTGAGAGAGGCAGGAGTGACCATCCAAGACCATGTGGTAGTGGTCCAGTAGGTGTGAGAGGCAGCAGTGACCATCCAAGACCATGTGGTAGTGGTCCAGTAGCTGTGAGAGGCAGCAGTGACCATCCAAGACCATGTGGTAGTGGTCCAGTAGTTATGAGAGGCAGCAGTGACCATCCAAGACCATGTGGTAGTGGTCCAGTAGCTGTGAGAGGCAGGAGTGACCATCCAAGACCATGTGGTAGTGGTCCAATAGTTGTGAGAGGCAGGAGTGACCATCCAAGACCATGTGGTAGTGGTCCAGTAGCTGTGAGAGGCAGCAGTGACCATCCAAAACCATGTGGTAGTGATCCAGTAGTTGTGAGAGGCAGCAGCGACCATCCAAGACCATGTGGTAGTGGTCCAGTAGCTGTGAGAGGCAGGAGTGACCATCCAAGACCATGTGGTAGTGGTCCAATAGTTGTGAGAGGCAGGAGTGACCATCCAAGACCATGTGGTAGTGGTCCAGTAGCTGTGAGAGGCAGCAGTGACCATCCAAAACCATGTGGTAGTGATCCAGTAGTTGTGAGAGGCAGCAGTGACCATCCAAGACCATGTGGTAGTGGTCCAGTAGTTGTGAGAGGCAGGAGTGACCTACTCTAAACTTAGGCTGCCCTGGGTTGTCCAATTATTGGAGATGCCATCGATTAGATACCCCATTTCACTAAATTATCTTGAAGATTTTGATAACGTGGGATGTCAAGATTATCAATCAACACTTCCAATTGCATTTGCTTTTCTAAATGCCTATGGGATGACAGCTGTGCCTAGCATCCATAGAATGGAATATTTAAGACAAGTGACAGCATCTCCTCAAAGGTTTACGAGTCTGGACATCTGGTCAGAGTGCACGGTCATGCTGTAGATGGATTCTTCGAAGGGATTTTATGATTATTCATTTTTTTCAAATTTGGTCCCATTTGAAACACCATGACCTCAATGGTGTACTCACTAGGATCATGGATCTTCAGGCTGGTTAAAGGTTTATTGAGTACAGAATTGTACTCTGGTTTAGGGTTATTTCTAAACTCTTTTACCGATTGATCAATTTTGATTTAGAAGCCCTAAATTGGATTTCATTGTTTTTGACTCGAATTTCGTATATGTGAAGAAGATATATTGGATTTCTCATAGTTTCACATATGGGTTTTTTTTTGGTCTCTCTCTCTCTCTCTCTCTCTCTCTCTCTCTCTCTAGCACACAGGGTTGAACAAGGTTAGGGTGAGGGTACCTTACCTCATTTACAAGCTACATCAGCACATTCAAACACCTTTTTATTGTTATGAGACATGAAAGTAAATAACAGGATGAAGTTGGAGCCATCTGTGGGTCAGAGGATGAAGCTGGAGTCATCTGTGGACCAGCAATTTTACTTAACCAACTGACTTCATTTCGTTGATATCATTATGCTGTACGAACATGTTCCAGAAAGACTTCTATAGCCAGATTAGTGTTAAGAGAGTGTGTAGGGGTCATTTTAAGCTTTCATTTCTCTAGTCAAAGTGTCTTAAAGTTCTTCAGTCTGCTGTCTTAGAGGTGTGTGATCAGTCGTCGTGGGATATAAAGGAACCACTTCTCCCTTACCAAACTGCATCTTCTAATGTTTCGTAATACTGTATGACTGGAAAATACTTTCAGTGGCTTGAAGATCATCTCAGTGCTGGTTCAGGTCCTCGTTGATCATTCTCTCAGTGGTTCAGATCCTCGTTAATCATTCTCTCAGTTCAGGTGCTCGTTTATTCTTGGCTCTATCTTATGTCCTGTGCTGACCTACACAATATCCTGGAGGTGATTTATATCTCTCAGACCTCCCTACCTCCCTCCCTACCTCCCTACCTCCCTACATCCCTATCTACCTACCTACCTCCCTCCCTACCTCCCTACCTACCTCCCTCCCTCCCTCCCTACCTCCCTACCTCCCAACCTCCCAACCTTCCTACCTACCTCCATACCTCCGTACCTCCCTCCCTACCTCCCTACCTCCATACCTCCCTACCTCCCTTCCTACCTCCCTAACTTCCTCCCTACCTCCCTACCTCCATACCTCCCTACCTCCCAACCTCCCTACCTCCCCCCCTCCGTCCCAACCTATCTACCTTCGTACCTCCCTCCCACCCAACCTACCTACCTCAATACCTACCTCCCTCCCAACCTACCTACCTCCCTCCCTCCCAACCTACCTACTTACCTACCTACCTTACTACCTCCCTCCCTCCCTACCTACCTACCTACCTCCCTCGCTCCCTACCTCCCTCCCTCCCTACCTACCTACCTACCTAACTCCCTCCCTCTCAACCTACCTACCTACCTGACTACCTCCCTCCCTCCCTACCTACCTACCTCCCTTCCTACCAACCTCCCTCCCTCCCTACCTACCTACCTCCCTACCTCCCTCCCAACCTACCTTCCTACCTCCCTCACTCCCTCTCAACCTCCTTACCTCCCTACCTACCTACCTTCCTACCTCCCTACCTCCCTCCCTCCCAACCTACCTACCTCCCTACCTCCCTCCCTCCCAACCTACCTACCTCCCTCCCTCCCAACCTACCTACCTACCTACCTACCTTACTACCTCCCTCCCTCCCTACCTACCTACCTCCCTTCCTACCTTCCTCCCTCCCAACCTACCTCCCTCCCTCCCTCCCAACCTACCTACCTACTTTACTACCTCCCTCCCTCCCTACCTACCTACCTCCCTTCCTACCTACCTTCCTCCCTCCCTACCTACCTACCTACCTCCCTCCCTCTCAACCTACCTACCTACCTCCCTCCCTCCCAACCTACCTACCTACCTACCTACCTTACTACCTAGCTCTCTCCCTACCTACCTACCTCCCTTCCTACCCACCTCCCTCCCTCCCTCCCTACCTACCTCCCTACCTCCCTCCCTACCTACCTTCCTACCTCCCTCCCTCCCTCTCAACCTCCTTACCTCCCTACCTACCTACCTTCCTACCTCCCTACCTCCCTCCCACCCAACCAACCTACCTCCCTACCTCCCTCCCTCCCAACCTACCTACGTACCTCCCTACCTCCCTCCCTCCCAACCTACCTACCTCCCTACCTCCCTCCCTCCCAACCTACCTACCTCCCTCCCACCCAACCTACCTACCTACCTACCTACCTGACTACCTCCCTCCCTCCCTACCTACCTACCTCCCTTCCTACCTTCCTCCCTCCCAACCTACCTACCTCCCTCCCACCCAACCTACCTACCTACCTACCTACCTTACTACCTCCCTCCCTCCCTACCAACCTACCTCCCTTCCTACCTACCTACCTACCTCCCTTCCTACCTTCCTCCCTCTCTCCCTCCCTCCCTACCTCCCTCCCTCCCAACCTACCTACCTCCCTCCCTCCCTCCTAACCTACTTACCTACCTACCTACCTTACTACCTCCCTCCCTCCCTCCCTACCTACCTACCTCCCTTCCTACCTACCTTCCTCCCTCATTACCTACCTACCTACCTCCCTCCCTCTCAACCTACCTACCTACCTCCCTCCCTCCCAACCTACCTATCTACCTACCTACCTTACTACCTAGCTCTCTCCCTACCTACCTACCTCCCTTCTTACCCACCTCCCTCCCTCCCTACCTACCTACCTCCCTACCACCCACCCTACCTACCTTATTACCTCCCTCCCTACCTACCTTATTACCTCCCTCCCACCCAACCTACCTACCTCACTACCTCCCTCCCTCCCAACCTACCTACCTCCCTCCCTCCCTACCTCCCTCCCAACCTACCTACCTCCCTCCCTCCCTACCTACCTACCTACCTTCCTACCTTCCTCCCTCTCTCCCTCCCTCCCTACCTCCCTCCCTACCCCAACCTACCTACCTCCCTCCCTCCCAACCTACCTACCTACCTACCTACCTTACTACCTCCCTCCCTCGCTACCTACCTATCTACCTCCCTTCCTACCTACCTTCCTCCCTCCCTACCTACCTACCTACCTCCCTCCCTCCCAACCTACCTACCTACCTACCTACCTTACTACTTCCCTCCCTCCCTACCTACCTACCTCCCTTCCTATCTTCCTCCCTCTCTCCCTACCTACCTACCTCCCTACCTCCCTCCCTACAAACCTTCCCACCTCCCTACCTCCCTCCCAACCTCCTTACCTCCGTCCCTCCCTCCCAACTTCCTTACCTCCCTACCTACCTACCTACCTTCCTACCTCCCTACCTCCCTCCTTCCCAACCTACATACCTCCCTACCTCCCTATCTCCCTCCCTACCTCCCTACCTCCATACCTCCCTACCTCCCTGCCTACCTCCCTACCTCCCTCCCTACCTCCCTACCTCCCTACCTCCCTCCCTCCCTCCCTCCCTACCTCCCAACCTCCCTATCTCCCTACCTACCTCCCTACCTCCCTACCTACCACCCTACCTTCCTACCGCCCTCCCTACCTCCCTAACTACCTACATCCCTACCTCCCAACTTACCTCCTACCTCCCTCCCTCCCTCCCAACCTATCTCCCTCCCTCCCAACCTACGTACCTCCCTACCTCCCTCCCAACCTACCTACCTCCCTACCTCCCTCCCTATCTCCATACCTCCCTACCTACCTCCCTACCTCCCTCCATCCCTCCCTCCCTCCCTCCCTCCCTCCCTCCCAACCTACGTACCTCCCTACCTCCCTCCCAACCTCCTTACCTCCCTACCTACCACCCTACCTCCCTAAATCCCAACCTACCTCCCTTCCTACCTACCTCCCAACCTACCTTCCCACCTCCCTACCTCCCTCCCTCCCTCCTAACCTATCTACCTCCGAACCTCCTTCCCTCCCAACCTACCTACCTCAGTACCTCCCTCCCTCCCAACTTACCTATCTCAATACCTCCCTTCATCCCAACCTACCTACCTCCCTCCATCCCAACCTACCTACCTACCTACCTACCTACCATACTACCTCCCTCCCTCTTTACCTACCTACCTCCCTTCCTTCGTACCTACCTACCTCCCTACCTACCTCCCTACCTACCTTCCTTCCTTCCTCCCTCCCTCCCAACCTACCTCCCTCCCTACCTACTTACCTACCTCCCTCCCTCCAACCCAACCTATCTACCTACCTACCTACCTACCTTACTACCTCCCTCCCTCTCTACCTACCTACCTACCTCCCTTCCTATCTACCTCCCTCTCTCCCTACCTACCTTCCTCCCTACCTCCCTCCCTCCCTCCCTCCCTACCTACCTACGTACCTCCCTCCCTTCCTACATACCTCCCTCCCTCCCCTCCAACCTATCTACCCACCTACCTCCCTACCTCCCTACCTACCTACCTACCTTCCTCCCTCCCTACCTACCTACCTACCTTCCTCCCTACTTACCTCCTTCCGTCCAATTAGCTTGCTCGTCTTGTATAATGTATAGCTCCATATCCCTGGTATCCCCCACACCTAGGATACCACCACCAGTGTTATACCTCCAATACTGTCATACCTCCTATTCAAACATAAGCATACATAAACATACACAGTGTATACACTGCAAAAGATGGGAATAATGGTGAGACTTTCTGTCTTTTAGAGAGAGAGATGGATAGAGAGAGACGGGACCTTCATCATTTTATATCCCCAATTATACAGCATCCTCACGCGAGATGACTTCCCACAGAGATGGGGGAGAGAGAGAGAGAGAGAGAGAGAGAGAGAGAGAGAGAGAGAGAGAGAGAGAGAGAGAGAGAGAGTTACTCACCGCTTAATAAAGGGAGTACAAGTGTAAACACCCCCAGAGCAGTGATTGATGCCCTTCACTAAGGGGCAAAGGGGCAGGGGTTCCCTTACCTCCATCAACTGGCGAAGGAATACTGCCCTTCCATGATGGCAGGAGTGATGGACGCTGTGAGAGAAGTTTTCTTTCCCTTCTATCATTTCTATCAGTAGAGGAACAAGAGCAATGCTGTGTCCCACAGTGTATATCATCCCCTGCTGTGTCCCACAGTGTATACCTTCCCCTATTGTGTCCCACAGTGTATACCTTCCCCTATTGTGTCCCACAGTGTATACCTTCCCCTATTGTGTCCCACAGTGTATATCATCCCCTGCTGTGTCCCACAGTGTACATCATCCCCTGCTGTGTCCCACAGTGTATATCATCCCCTGCTGTGTCCCACAGTGTATATCATCCCCTGCTGTGTCCCACAGTGTATACCTTCCCCTATTGTGTCCCACAGTGTATACCTTCCCCTATTGTGTCCCACAGTGTATACCTTCCCCTATTGTGTCCCACAGTGTATATCATCCCCTGCTGTGTCCCACAGTGTACATCATCCCCTGCTGTGTCCCACAGTGTATATCATCCCCTGCTGTGTCCCACAGTGTATATCATCCCCTGCTGTGTCCCACAGTGTATATCATCCCCTGCTGTGTCCCACAGTGTATATCATCCCTGCTGTGTCCCACAGTGTATATCATCCCCTGCTGTGTCCCACAGTGTATATCATCCCCTGCTGTGTCCCACAGTGTATACCTTCCCCTATTGTGTCCCACAGTGTATACCTTCCCCTATTGTGTCCCACAGTGTATACCTTCCCCTATTGTGTCCCACAGTGTATATCATCCCCTGCTGTGTCCCACAGTGTACATCATCCCCTGCTGTGTCCCACAGTGTATATCATCCCCTGCTGTGTCCCACAGTGTATATCATCCCCTGCTGTGTCCCACAGTGTATATCATCCCCTGCTGTGTCCCACAGTGTATATCATCCCTGCTGTGTCCCACAGTGTATATCATCCCCTGCTGTGTCCCACAGTGTATATCATCCCCTGCTGTGTCCCACAGTGTATACCATCCCCTATTGTGTCTCACAGTGTATACCATCCCCTGCTGTGTCCCACAGT
>NC_091391.1:5583402-5588402 GCF_038502225.1 Cherax quadricarinatus
TGTGTGTGTGTGTGTGTGTGTGTTGTGTGTGTTGTGTGTGTTGTGTGTGTTGTGTGTGTTGTGTGTGTGTGTGTGTGTGTGTGTGTGTGTGTGTGTGTGTGTGTGTGTGTGTGTGTGTGTGTGTGTGTTTTGTGTTGTGTGTGTTGTGTGTGTTTTGTGTGTGTGGGTGTGTGTGTGTGTGTGTGTGTGTGTGTGTGTGTGTGTGTGTGTGTGTGTGTGTGTGTGTGTGTGTGTGTGTGTTGTGTGTGTTGTGTGTGTGTGTGTGTGTGCGTGTGTGTGTTGTGTGTGTTGTGTGTGTTGTGTGAGTGTGTGTGTGTGTTGTGTGTGTTGTGTGTGTTGTGTGTGTGTGTGTGTGTGTGTGTGTGTGTGTGTGTGTGTGTGTGTGTGTGTGTGTGTGTGTGTGTGTGTGTGTGTGTGTTGTGTGTGTGTGTGTTGTGTGTGTGTTGTGTGTGTGTATGTGTGTTGTGTGTGTTGTGTGTGTTGTGTGTGTGTTGTGTGTGTTGTGTGTGTTGTGTGTGTGTGTGTGTGTGTGTACTCACCTAGTTCTCACCTAGTTGAGGTTGCGGGGGTCGAGTCCGAGCTCCTGGCCCCGCCTCTTCACTGATCGCTACTAGGTCACTCTCCCTGAGCCGTGAGCTTTATCGTACCTCTGCTTAAAGCTATGTATGGATCCTGCCTCCACTACATCGCTTCCCAAACTATTCCACTTACTGACTACTCTGTGGCTGAAGAAATACTTCCTAACATCCCTGTGATTCATCTGTGTCTTTAGCTTCCAACTGTGTCCCCTTGTTACTGTGTCCAATCTCTGGAACATCCTGTTTTTGTCCACCTTGTCAATTCCTCTCAGTATTTTGTATGTCGTTATCATGTCCCCCCTATCTCTCCTGTCCTCCAGTGTCGTCAGGTTGATTTCCCTTAACCTCTCCTCGTAGGACATACCTCTTAGCTCTGGGACTAGTCTTGTTGCAAACCTTTGCACTTTCTCTAGTTTCTTTACGTGCTTGGCTAGGTGTGGGTTCCAAACTGGTGCCGCATACTCCAATATGGGCCTAACGTATACGGTGTACAGGGTCCTGAACGATTCCTTATTAAGATGTCGGAATGCTGTTCTGAGGTTTGCTAGGCGCCCATATGCTGCAGCAGTTATTTGGTTGATGTGCGCTTCAGGAGATGTGCCTGGTGTTATACTCACCCCAAGATCTTTTTCCTTGAGTGAGGTTTGTAGTCTCTGACCCCCTAGACTGTACTCCGTCTGCGGCCTTCTTTGCCCTTCCCCAATCTTCATGACTTTGCACTTGGTGGGATTGAACTCCAGGAGCCAATTGCTGGACCAGTTCTGCAGCCTGTCCAGTGTGTGTGTGTGTGTGTGTGTGTGTGTGTGTGTGTGTTGTGTGTGTGTTGTGTGTGTGTTGTGTGTGTTGTGTGTGTGTGTGTGTGTGTGTGTGTGTGTGTTGTGTGTGTGTTGTGTGTGTGTTGTGTGTGTGTTGTG
The DNA here is from genome assembly GCF_038502225.1 of Cherax quadricarinatus. Classification (NCBI taxonomy): domain Eukaryota; kingdom Metazoa; phylum Arthropoda; class Malacostraca; order Decapoda; family Parastacidae; genus Cherax; species Cherax quadricarinatus. The sequence goes on from NC_091391.1 coordinate 5,584,895, forward strand.
TGTGTGTTGTGTGTGTTGTGTGTGTGTGTGTGTGTGTGTGTGTACTCACCTATTTGTACTCACCTATTTGTGGTTGCAGGGGTCGAGTCACAGCTCCTGGCCCCGCCTCTTCGCTGATTGCTACTAGGTCCTCTCTCTCCCTGCCCCATGAGCTCTATCATACCTCGCCTTAAAACTATGTATGGTTCCTGCCTCCACCACATCACTTTCTAGGCTATTCCATGGCCTGACTATTCTATGACTGAAGAAATACTTCCTAACATCCCTTTGATTCATCTGAGTCTTCAATTTCCAATTGTGACCTCTTGTGTCTGTGTCCCATCTCTGGAACATCCCGTCTTTGTCCACCTTGTCTATTCCGCGCAGTATTTTATATGTCGTTATCATGTCTCCCCTGACCCTCCTGTCCTCCAGTGTCGTCAGGCCGATTTCCCTCAACCTTTCTTCTTAGGACAATCCCCGTAGCTCTGGGACTAGTCTTGTTGCAAACCTTTGCACTTTCTCTAATTTCTTGACGTGCTTGACTAGGTGTGGATTCCAAACTGGTGCTGCATACTCCAGTATGGGCCTGACGTAGATTGTATACAGAGTCTTAAACGAATCCTTACTGAGGTATAGGAACGCTATCCGTAGGTTTGCCAGGCGCCCGTATGCTGCAGCAGTTATCTGATTGATGTGCACCTCAGGAGATATGCTCGGTGTTATACTCACCCCCAGATCTTTTTCCTTGAGTGAGGTTTGCAGTCTTTGGCCATCTAAACTATATTGTGTCTGCGGTCTTGTTTGCCCTTCCCCAATCTTCATGACTTTGCATTTGGCAGGGTTAAATTCAAGGAGCCAGTTGCTTGACCAGGCTTGTAGCCTGTCCAGGTCTCTTTGTAGTCCTGCCTGATCCTCGTCCGATTTGATTCTTCTCATTAACTTCACATCATCTGCAAACAAGGACACTTCTGAGTCTATCCCTTCCGTTATGTCGTTCACGTATACCAAGAACAGCACAGGTCCTAGGACTGACCCCTGTGGAACCCCGCTTGTCACAGGCGCCCACTCTGACACCTCGTCGCGTACCATGACTCGTTGTTGCCTCCCTGTCAGATATTCTCTGTTCCATTGCAGTGCCTTGCCTTTCCTGTTATGTGTGCCTGGTTCTCTAGCTTTTGCAGTAACCTCTTGTGAGGAACTGTGTCGAAGGCCTTCTTGCAGTCCAAAAATACGCAGTCGATCCACCCCTCTCTCTCTTGTCTTACTTCTGTCACCTTGTCATAAAACTCTAGTAGGTTTGTGACACAGGATTTTCCTTCCCTGAAACCGTGCTGGTTGTCAATTATACACTTGTTTCTTTCCAGGTGCCCCACCACTCTCCTCCTGATGATCTTCTCCATACTATACACGTTAGTGATACAGGTCTGTAGTTTAGTGCCTCATGTCTGTCTCCCTTTTTAAAAATTGGGACTACATTTGCCATTTTCCATACCTCAGGGAGTTGCCCAGTTTCAAATGATGTGTTGAAGATCTTTGTTAATGGCTCACACAATATCTCTGCTCCCTCTTTAAGGACCCATGGAGAGATGTTGTCTGGTCCCACCGCCTTTGAGGTGTCAAGTTCGCATAGCAGCTTCTTCACCTCCTCCTTGGTTATATGTACCTCATCCAGCACTTGCTGGTGTGCCCCCCTGTTCTGATTTCTTGGAGTCCTACTGGTTTCCACTGTAAATACCTCTTTAAATCTTGTGTTGAGCTCCTGACATACCTCTCGGTCGTTTCTTGTGAATTCCCCATCACCCTTCCTCAGTCTGATTACCTGGTCCTTGACTGTTGTTTTCCTCCTGATGTGGCTGTACAACAGCTTCGGGTCAGTCTTTACTTTTGATGCTATGTCATTTTCATATTGTCTCTGAGCCTCCCTTCTTATCTGTGCATATTCGTTTCTGGCTCTTCGGCTGATTTCTTTATTTTCCTGAGTTCTCTGTCTTCTGTACCTTTTCCATTCTCTAGTACACCTAGTTTTTGCCTCCCTACACCTTTGGGTGAACCAAGGACTCGTTCTGTTCTTCCCATTATTTCTGTTTCCCTTGGGAACAAACCTCTCCTCTGCCTCCTTGCATTTTGTTGCTACATAGTCCATCATTTCTTGTACTGGTTTTCCTGTCAGTTCCCTCTCCCACTGAATGTCTTGAAGGAAGTTCCTCATGCCTGAGTAGTTCCCCCTTTTGTAGTTTGGTTTTGCCCAGCCTATTCCTGCTACTCTCTCCACTTGGAGCTCAACTATGTAGTCGAAGCACAGAACCACATGATCACTAGCTCCCAGGGGCCTTTCATACATGATACCCTCGATGTCCGAACTACTCATGGTGAATACAAGGTCCAACCTTGCTGGTTCATCCTCTCCTCTCTCTCTGGTAGTGTCTCTAACATGTTGATGCATGAGGTTCTCCAGTACCACATCCATCATCTTGGCTCTCCATGTTTCGGGACCCCCATGGGGCTCCAGGTTTTCCCAGTCAATCTCCTTGTGATTGAAATCACCCATAACTAGTAACTTTGCTCCCCCCATGTGTGCTCTCCTGGCCACCTCGGCTAGTGTGTTGATCATTGCTCTGTTGCTCTCATCGTATTCTTCTCTTGGCCTCCTGCAGTTCTGTGGTGGGTTGTACATTACTGCAATTATCACCTTATGTCCCTCAGACTGGATTGTTCCTACTAAGTAGTCCCTTTCGCCCATGCCATCCATTCCTTCCATTTTCTCAAAACCCCACTGGTTTTTAATGAGCAGTGCAACTCCTCCTCCCCCTCTCCTCCCTCTGTCTTTCCTGAGGATTTGATATCCGGATGGAAAGATTGAATCTGTTATTATTCTGGTGAGTTTTGTTTCTGTGAGTGCTATTATGTCTGGGGATGTCTCTTTGATTCTTTCGTGCCACTCCTCATACTTGTTTGTTATTCCATCTGCATTTGTATACCACACCTTCAACTTCTTTTCTGAGACTGTGGTCTGGGAAGTATATTGGGGTTGGGGAAGTGGGAGACCTGGTAAGGAACTATGGGTTGTTGCTGTGGGGGTGGAGTTTGTAATGTAGTGGGTGGGGGCATTGGATGTGGCATGGGTGTTTTGATTTAGAGTGTTTGGTTGCACTGGGGTTGACCTGGTTGGGAGGCTTCTATAGGAAGTTGTGAGGGAGGCTGTATTTGATCTTCCTGGGTCTGGGATCTCCTGTCTGTCTTCTCCATCCCCTCTCTTTCCTCCTTTCGCCTTTGTACCATCTCTCTCAGTTTCTTCCTTTCTTCTTGTGTTCTGTCGCGGTCGAGATACACCTTCCTGTATGCCGTCATGTCCCTTAATCGTGCTTTCTCCTGCAGGATCCTGGTCCGAGTCGCTTCTGCCTTGAAGGTCACTCTCACTGGCCGGGTTCTTTTTTTTACAAACCCCCCTATTCTCCGAAAATTTTCCAGCTGGGTCATATCGTCTTCTCCTATTGCTTTCATGATGCTTTCAATTGCTTTTTTTTCC
>NC_091391.1:5593402-5630902 GCF_038502225.1 Cherax quadricarinatus
CTGGAGGGATACTGTTGCACCCTGGAGGGATACTGTTGCACCCTGGAGGGATACTGTTGCACCCTGGAGGGATACTGTTGCACCCTGGAGGGATACTGTTGCACCCTGGAGGGATACTGTTGCACCCTGGAGGGATACTGCTGTGTGTGTGTGTGTGTGTGTGTGTGTGTGTGTGTGTGTGTGTGTGTGTGTGTGTGTGTGTGTGTGTGTGTGTGTGTGTGTGTGTGTGTGTGTGTGTGTGTGTGTGTGTGTGTGTGTGTGTGTTGTGTGTGTGTGTGTAAGTGTGTGTGTGTTTGTGTGTGTGTGTGTGTTTGTGTGTGTGTGTGTGTGTGTGTGTGTGTGTGTGTGTGTTGTGTGTGTGTGTAAGTGTGTGTGTGTTTGTGTGTGTGTGTGTTGTGTGTTGTGTGTGTAAGTGTGTGTGTGTGAGTGTGTGTGTGTGTACTCACCTAATTGTACCCACCTAATTGTGGTTGCAGGGGTCGAGACTCAGCTCCTGGCCCCGCCTCTTTACTGATCGCTACTGGATCCTCTCTCTCTCTGCTTCCTGAGCTTTGTCATACCTCTTCTTAAAACTATGTATGGTTCCTGCCTCCACTACTTCACTAGCTAGGCTATTCCACTTGCTGACAACTCTATGACTGAAGAAATACTTCCTAACGTCCCTGTGACTCGTCTGAGTCTTCAGCTTCCAGTTGTGACCCCTTGTCCCTGTGTCCCCTCTCTGGAACGTCCTATCTCTGTCCACCTTGTCTATTCCCCGCAGTATCTTGTAAGTCGTTATCATGTCTCCCCTGACCCTTCTATCCTCCAGTGTCGTCAGTCCGATTTCCCTTAACCTTTCCTCGTACGACATTTCCTCGAGCTCTGGGACTAGCCTTGTTGCAAACCTTTGTACTTTCTCTAACTTCTTGACGTGCTTGACCAGGTGTGGGTTCCTGACTGGTGCTGCATACTCCAGTATGGGCCTAACATACACAGTGTACAATGTCTTGAACGATTCCTTATTAAGGTATCGGAACGCTATTCTCAGGTTTGCCAGGCGCCCGTATGCAGCGGTTATTTGGTTGATGTGTGCCTCCGGTGATGTGCTCGGTTTTATGGTCACCCCAAGGTCTTTCTCCCTGAGTGAGGTCTGTAGTCTTTGTCCACCTAGCCTATACTCTGTCTGAGGTCTTCTTTGCCCCTCCCCAATCTTCATGACTTTGCATTTGGCTGGATTGAATTCGAGAAGCCAGTCGCTGGACCACACGTCCAGCCTGTCCAGGTCTCTTTGCAGCCCTGCCTCATCCTCGTCCGATTTAATTCTTCTCATCAACTTCACGTCATCTGCAAACAGGGACACTTCAGAGTCTATTCCTTCCATCATGTCGTTCACATATATCAAAAATAGCACTGGTCCTAGAACTGACACCTGTGGGACCCCGCTCGTAACAGGCGCCCACTGTGATACCTCTTCACGTACCATGACTCGTTGCTGCCTCCCTGTCAGGTATTCCCTTATCCATTGCAGTGCCCTTCCTTTTACGTGTGCCTGATCCTCCAGCTTCTGCACTAATCTCCTGTGGGGAACTGTGTCAAAGGCCTTCCTGCAGTCTAGGAAAACGCAATCTACCCACCCCTCTCTCTCGTGTCTTACTTCTGTTACCTTGTCATAAAACTCCAGGAGGTTTGTGATACAAGATTTGCCTTCCATGAACCCATGCTGGTTTTCATTTATAATCTTGTTCCTTTCCAGGTGTTCGACCACTCTCCTCCTGATAATCTTCTCCATGACTTTGCACACAATACATGTCAGAGACACAGGTCTGTAGTTTAGTGCCTCGTTTCTGTTTCCTTTCTTAAATATGGGGACTACATTAGCTGTCTTCCATTTCTCAGATAGTTGCCCAGTTTCAAGGGATGTGTTGAAGATTGTGGTTAGAGGCACGCACAGCATCTCTGCTCCTTCTCTAAGGACCCATGGGGAGATGTTGTCCTGTCCCATCGCCTTTGAGGTGTCAAGGTCACTTAAGAGCTTCTTCACCTCCTCCTCAGTTGTTCGTATGTCATCCAACACTTGTTGGTATATTCCCTCTTGATGTTCCCTTCTGCGCTGTCTTCCCACAGCCCTTCCTGTCTCTACTGTAAAAACTTCCTTAAATCTCCTGTTTAGCTCCTCACATACCTCCTGATTATTTCTTGTGAGTTCTCCACCTTCTGTCCTTAATCTGATCACCTGGTCTTTGACTGTTGTCTTCCTCCTGATGTGGCTATACAACAGTTTCGGGTCAGTCTTGATTCTCGATGCTATGTCATTTTCATACTGTCGCTGGGCCTCCCTCCTTACCTGTGCGTACTCATTCCTGGCTCTGCGACTGATCTCCCTATTTTCGTGTTCTCTGCCTTCTGTACTTTTTCCATTCTCTATTGCACTTTGTTTTTGCCTCCTTACACCGTCGGGTAAACCAGGGGCTCGTTCTGGTCTTCCGGTTGTTACTGTTGCCCGTGGGAATTAACCTTTCCACTGCCTCCTTGCATTTTGTTGTTACATATTCCATCATTTCATTTACTGGCTTTCCTGCCAGTTCTCTGTCCCACTGGACCTCCCGCAGGAAGTTCTTCAACCCTATGTAGTCCCCTCTTTTATAGTCAGGCTTTTCCCATTCAACTCCCGTTATTCTCTCCACTTGCAGCTCTACTATGTATTCAAAGCACAGAACCACGTGGTCGCTAGCTCCTAGGGGACTCTCATACTTGATGTCCTCAATATCTGAGCTGCCCTGGGTGAACACAAGGTCCAATCTTGCTGGTTCATCCTCCCCTCTCACTCTGGTAGTGTCCTTAACATGTTGGTGCATGAGGTTTTCCAGCACCACTTCCAACATCCTGGCTCTCCATGTTTCGGGACCCCCATGTGGCTCCAGGTTTTCCCAGTCAAACTCCCTGTGGTTGAAATCCCCCATAACCAGCAACTTTGCTCTGCTGGAGTGAGCTCTTCTTGCCACCTCAGCAAGTGTGTCCACCATTGCTCTGTTGCTCTCTTCATATTCCTCTCTTGGCCTCCTGCAGTTCTGTGGTGGATTATACATCACTGCAATGACCACTTTGTGTTCCCCAGACTGAAGTGTACCTGCTATGTAGTCTCTTTCTCCCGTCTCATCTATTCCTTCCATTTTCTCGAATTTCCATCTGTTTTTACGAGCAGAGCAACCCCACCTCCCCCTCTGCCCCTTCTATCTTTCCTCATGATCTGGTATCCTGGTGGGAAGATTGCATCTGTTATTGTCTCCATGAGTTTTGTTTCTGTAACTGCTATGATGTCTGGGGACTTCTCATTGATTCTTTCTTGCCATTCCTCATGTTTATTCGTTAATCCATCCGCATTTGTGTACCAAACCTTCAACTTCTATTCTAATACTGTAACTGTGGTGCGGGGGGTGGAAACAGAGGGATGGGTGTGTGATGATTGGTTTGGATTGTTCAGTTGCCTTGGGGGTGTCGTGGCTGGAGTCCTTCTGCAGGTGTTTCTGGGGGGTGCGCTTGTCCTTCCATTTGATCCTGGGTTATTCTGCTCTCCTTTTTCATTTCCTCCCATTTCTCCTTTCGTTTTTGAACTCTCTCTTTCATTGTCTTCCTTTCGTCCTGTGTTCTGTCTCGGTCGAGGTACACACTCCGGAACTCCTGCTTGCCTCTCAGCCGTGCTTTCTCCTGCAGGATCATGGTTCGGGTTGATTCTGCCTTGAAAATTACTTTGAGAGGCCGATTCCTTTTCTTTGTGAACCACCCAATTCTCCGAAAATTTGCCACCTGGGTCATGTCCCCCTCGCCTATCACCTTCATGATATCTTCAATCGCTTTTTTCTCCTCCTGCGTTCTTTCATCATAAGTTTCCCCTTTAGCTTCGTCTAGCCCATAGACAAACACGGATCTTTCCCTTTCCACCTCCCACTGTGACTCCCATTGCATCATCTGATGTGTTTTAGTTCCTTCCCGTGGAGTGTTCCTTCCTTCAGTCCCTTCCCTAGTTATGGCCCCTATGCTTCTTGGTTTATCCTTCCTGCTCACCTGCTCCTGTGTGTGTGTGTGTGTGTGTGTGTGTTTGTGTGTGTGTGTGTGTGTGTGTGTGTGTGTGTGTTGTGTGTGTGTGTGTGTTGTGTGTGTGTGTGTGTGAGTGTGTGTGTGTGTGTGTGTGTGTGTGTGTGTGTGTGTGTGAATGAGTGAGTGTGTGTGTGTGTGTGTGTGTGTGTATGTGTGTGTGTGTATGTGTGTGTGTGTATGTGTGTGTGTGTTTATGTGTGTGTGTGTGTATGTGTGTGTGTGTGTGTGTGTGTGTGTGTGTGTGTGTGTGTGTGTGTGTGTGTTGTGTGTGTGTGTGTGTGTGTGTTGTGTGTGTGTGTGTGTGTGTGTGTGTGTGTGTGTGTGTGTGTGTGTGTGTGTGTGTGTGTGTGTGTGTGTGTGTGTGTTGTACTCACCTATTTGTACTCACCTATTTGTGGTTGCAGGGGTCGATTCACAGCTCCTGGCCCCGCCTCTTCCCTGATTGCTACTAGGTCCTCTCTCTCCCTGCCCCATGAGCTTTATCATACCTCGCCTTAAAACTATGTATGGTTCCCGCCTCCACTACGTCACTTTCTAGGCTATTCCACGGCCTGACTACTCTATGACTGAAGAAATACTTCCTAACATCCCTTTGATTCATCTGAGTCTTCAACTTCCAATTGTGACCTCTTGTGTCAGTGTCCCTTCTCTGGAACATCCCGTCTTTGTCCACCTTGTCTATTCCGCGCAGTATTTTATATGTCGTTATCATGTCTCCCCTGACCCTCCTGTCCTCCAGTGTCGTCAGGCCGATTTCCCTCAACCTTTCTTCGTAGGACAATCCCCGTAGCTCTGGGACTAGTCTTGTTGCAAACCTTTTCACTTTCTCTAATTTCTTGACGTGCTTGACTAGGTGTGGAATCCAAACTGGTGCTGCATACTCCAGTATGGGCCTGACGTAAATGGTATACAAAGTCTTGAACGAATCCTTACTGAGATATCGGAACGCTATTCGTAGGTTTGCCAGGCGCCCGTATGCTGCAGCAGTTATCTGATTGATGTGCGCCTCAGGAGATATGCTCGGTGTTATACTCACCCCCAGATCTTTTTCCTTGAGTGAGGTTTGCAGTCTTTGGCCATCTAAACTATATTGTGTCTGCGGTCTTCTTTGCCCTTCCCCAATCTTCATGACTTTGCATTTGGCAGTTGCTGGACCAGGCTTGTAGCCTGGTTCATACAGGTGGTTCATGGTTCATACAGGTGGTTCATGGTTCATACAGGTGGTTCATGGTTCATACAGGTGGTTCATGGTTCATACAGGTGGTTCATGGTTCATACAGGTGCTTCATGGTTCATACAGGTGGTTCATGGTTCATGGTTCATACAGGTGGTTCATGGTTCATACAGGTGGTTCTTGGTTCATACAGGTGGTTCATGGTTCATACAGGTGGTTCTTGGTTCATACAGGTGGCTCATGCTTCATACAGGTGGCTCATGGTTCATACAGGTGGTTCATGGTTCATACAGGTGGTTCATGGTTCATACAGGTGGTTCATGGTTCATACAGGTGAGTTTGTAGTTCATACAGGTGGTTCATGGTTCATACAGGTGGTTCATGGTTCATACAGGTGAGTTTGTGGTTCATACAGGTGGTTCATAGTTCATACAGGTGGTTCATGGTTCATACAGGTGGTTCATGGTTCATACAGGTGGTTCATGGTTCATACAGGTGGTTCATGGTTCATACAGGTGGTTCATGGTTCATACAGGTGGTTCATGGTTCATACAGGTGGTTCATGGTTCATACAGGTGGTTCATGGTTCATACAGGTGAGTTCATGGTTCATACAGGTGGTTAATGGTTCATACAGGTGGTTCATGGTTCATACAGGTGGTTCATGGTTCATACAAGTGGTTCATGGTTCATACAGGTGAGTTTGTGGTTCATACAGGTGGTTCATGGTTCATACAGGTGGTTCATGGTTCATACAGGTGGTTAATGGTTCATACAGGTGGTTCATGGTTCATACAGGTGGTTCATGGTTCATACAAGTGGTTCATGGTTCATACAGGTGAGTTTGTGGTTCATACAGGTGGTTCTTGGTTCATACAGGTGGTTCATGGTTCATACAGGTGGTTCATGGTTCATACAGGTGGTTCATGGTTCATACAGGTGGTTCATGGTTCATACAGGTGGTTCATGGTTCATACAGGTGGTTCATGGTTCATACAGGTGGTTCATGGTTCATACAAGTGGTTCATGGTTCATACAGGTGGTTCATGGTTCATACAGGTGGTTCATGGTTCATACAAGTGGTTCATGGTTCATACAGGTGGTTCATGGTTCATACAGGTGGTTCATGGTTCATACAAGTGGTTCTTGGTTCATACAGGTGGTTCATGGTTCATACAGGTGGTTCATGGTTCATACAGGTGGTTCTTGGTTCATACAGGTGGTTCTTGGTTCATACAGGTGGTTCATGGTTCATACAAGAGGTTCTTGGTTCATACAAGAGGTTCTTGGTTCATACAAGAGGTTCTTGGTTCATACAAGAGGTTCTTGGTTCATACAAGAGGTTCTTGGTTCATACAAGAGGTTCTTGGTTCATACAAGAGGTTCTTGGTTCATACAAGAGGTTCTTGGTTCATACAAGAGGTTCTTGGTTCATACAAGTGGTTCTTGGTTCATACAAGAGGTTCTTGGTTCATACAAGTGGTTCTTGGTTCATACAAGAGGTTCTTGGTTCATACAAGAGGTTCTTGGTTCATACAAGAGGTTCTTGGTTCATACAAGAGGTTCTTGGTTCATACAAGAGGTTCTTGGTTCATACAAGAGGTTCTTGGTTCATACAAGAGGTTCTTGGTTCATACAAGAGGTTCTTGGTTCATACAAGAGGTTCTTGGTTCATACAAGAGGTTCTTGGTTCATACAAGAGGTTCTTGGTTCATACAAGAGGTTCTTGGTTCTTGGTTCATACAAGTGGTTCTTGGTTCATACAAGTGGTTCTTGGTTCATACAAGAGGTTCTTGGTTCATACAAGTGGTTCTTGGTTCATACAAGTGGTTCTTGGTTCATACAAGAGGTTCTTGGTTCATACAAGAGGTTCTTGGTTCATACAAGAGGTTCTTGGTTCATACAAGAGGTTCTTGGTTCATACAAGTGGTTCTTGGTTCATACAAGTGGTTCATGGTTCATACAAGAGGTTCTTGGTTCATACAAGTGGTTCTTGGTTCATACAAGAGGTTCTTGGTTCATACAAGTGCTTCTTGGTTCATACAAGTGGTTCTTGGTTCATACAGGTGGTTCGTGGTTCATACAGGTGGTTCTTGGTTCATACAAGTGGTTCTTGGTTCATACAAGTGGTTCTTGGTTCATACAAGTGGTTCTTGGTTCATACAAGTGGTTCTTGGTTCATACAGGTGGTTCGTGGTTCATACAGGTGGTTCTTGGTTCATACAAGAGGTTCTTGGTTCATACAAGTGGTTCTTGGTTCATACAAGAGGTTCTTGGTTCATACAAGTGGTTCTTGGTTCATACAAGTGGTTCTTGGTTCATACAAGTGGTTCTTGGTTCATACAAGTGGTTCTTGGTTCATACAAGAGGTTCTTGGTTCATACAAGTGGTTCTTGGTTCATACAAGTGGTTCTTGGTTCATACAAGTGGTTCTTGGTTCATACAAGTGGTTCTTGGTTCATACAAGTGGTTCTTGGTTCATACAAGTGGTTCTTGGTTCATACAAGTGGTTCTTGGTTCATACAGGTGGTTCTTGGTTCATACAGGTGGTTCGTGGTTCATACAGGTGGTTCTTGGTTCATACAAGTGGTTCTTGGTTCATACAAGTGGTTCTTGGTTCATACAAGTGGTTCTTGGTTCATACAAGTGGTTCTTGGTTCATACAAGTGGTTCTTGGTTCATACAAGTGGTTCTTGGTTCATACAAGTGGTTCTTGGTTCATACAAGTGGTTCTTGGTTCATACAAGTGGTTCTTGGTTCATACAAGTGGTTCTTGGTTCATACAGGTGGTTCTTGGTTCATACAGGTGGTTCGTGGTTCATACAGGTGGTTCTTGGTTCATACAAGTGGTTCTTGGTTCATACAAGTGGTTCTTGGTTCATACAAGTGGTTCTTGGTTCATACAAGTGGTTCTTGGTTCATACAGGTGGTTCGTGGTTCATACAGGTGGTTCTTGGTTCATACAAGAGGTTCTTGGTTCATACAAGTGGTTCTTGGTTCATACAAGAGGTTCTTGGTTCATACAAGTGGTTCTTGGTTCATACAAGTGGTTCTTGGTTCATACAAGTGGTTCTTGGTTCATACAAGTGGTTCTTGGTTCATACAAGAGGTTCTTGGTTCATACAAGTGGTTCTTGGTTCATACAAGTGGTTCTTGGTTCATACAAGTGGTTCTTGGTTCATACAAGTGGTTCTTGGTTCATACAAGTGGTTCTTGGTTCATACAAGTGGTTCTTGGTTCATACAAGTGGTTCTTGGTTCATACAGGTGGTTCTTGGTTCATACAGGTGGTTCGTGGTTCATACAGGTGGTTCTTGGTTCATACAAGTGGTTCTTGGTTCATACAAGTGGTTCTTGGTTCATACAAGTGGTTCTTGGTTCATACAAGTGGTTCTTGGTTCATACAGGTGGTTCGTGGTTCATACAGGTGGTTCTTGGTTCATACAAGAGGTTCTTGGTTCATACAAGTGGTTCTTGGTTCATACAAGAGGTTCTTGGTTCATACAAGTGGTTCTTGGTTCATACAAGTGGTTCTTGGTTCATACAAGTGGTTCTTGGTTCATACAAGTGGTTCTTGGTTCATACAAGTGGTTCTTGGTTCATACAAGAGGTTCTTGGTTCATACAAGTGGTTCTTGGTTCATACAAGTGGTTCTTGGTTCATACAAGTGGTTCTTGGTTTATACAAGTGGTTCTTGGTTCATACAAGTGGTTCTTGGTTCATACAAGTGGTTCTTGGTTCATACAGGTGGTTCGTGGTTCATACAGGTGGTTCTTGGTTCATACAAGAGGTTCTTGGTTCATACAAGTGGTTCTTGGTTCATACAAGAGGTTCTTGGTTCATACAAGAGGTTCTTTGTTCATACAAGTGGTTCTTGGTTCATACAAGAGGTTCTTGGTTCATACAAGTGGTTCTTGGTTCATACAAGTGGTTCTTGGTTCATACAAGAGGTTCTTGGTTCATACAAGTGGTTCTTGGTTCATACAAGTGGTTCTTGGTTCATACAAGTGGTTCTTGGTTCATACAAGAGGTTCTTGGTTCATACAGGTGGTTCTTGGTTCATACAAGTGGTTCATGGTTCATACAAGTGGTTCTTGGTTCATACAAGTGGTTCTTGGTTCATACAAGAGGTTCTTGGTTCATACTGGTGTGTGAAAGAGAGAGAGCTGAGCACACACAGATAACACCTTAAAGCAGTAATTGACTGGTAGTGGTGGTGGTTGTGGTGGTAGTGGTGGTAATGGTGGTGGTTGTGGTAGTAGTGGTGGTAGTGGTGGTGGTTGTGGTAGTAGTGGTGGTAGTGGTGGTAGTGGTGGTAATGGTGGTGGTTGTGGTAGTAGTGGTGGTAGTGGTGGTGGTTGTGGTAGTAGTGGTGGTAGTGGTGGTAGTGGTGGTGGTTGTGGTGGTAGTGGTGGTAGTGGTGGTGGTAGTGGTGATGGTAGTGGTGATGGTAGTGGTGGTGGTAGTGGTGGTAGTGGTAGTAGTGGTAGTGGTGGGGACTGACTCCCTGTTATCACTACTGCTCGGTCTTTCTTCAGTCACAAGAATCTCAACAGACAAATTCCCCCATTACCGTTTATCTGCTAGAAAACGGTCGACTAACAGACTGACAACAAACTAGCAACAAACTAGCAACTAACTAGCAACAAACTAGCAACAAACTAGCAAGTAACTAGCAACAAACTAGCAACAAACTAGCAACAAACTAGCAAGTAACTAGCAACAAACTAGCAACAAACTAGCAACAAACTAGCAACAAACTAGCAACAAACTAGCAACTAACTAGCAACAAACGAGCAACAAACTAGCAACAAACTAGCAACTAACTAGCAACAAACTAGCAACTAACTAGCAACAAACTAGCAACTAACTAGCAACAAACTAGCAAGTAACTAGCAACTAACTAGCAACAAACTAGCAACTAACTAGCAACAAACTAGCAACTAACTAGCAACAAACTAGCAACAAACTAGCAACTAACTAGCAACAAACTAGCAACTAACTAGCAACAAACTAGCAACAAACTAGCAACAAACTAGCAACAAACTAGCAACTAACTAGCAACAAACTAGCAACAAACTAGCAACAAACTAGCAACTAACTAGCAACAAACTAGCAACTAACTAGCAACAAACTAGCAACAAACTAGCAACAAACTAGCAACAAACTAGCAACAAACTAGCAACAAACTATCAACAAACTAGTAGCAGACGAGCAACAGACGAGCAACAGACTAGCAACAGATGAGCAACAGACTAGCAACAGACGAGCAACAGACTAGCAACAGACGAGCAACAGACTAGCAACAGATGAGCAACAGACTAGCAACAGACGAGCAACAGACTAGCAACAGACGAGCAACAGGCTAGCAACAGATGAGCAACAGACTAGCAACAGACGAGCAACAGACTAGCAACAGACGAGCAACAGACTAGCAACAGATGAGCAACAGACTAGCAACAGACGAGCAACAGACTAGCAACAGACGAGCAACAGGCTAGCAACAGACGAGCAACAGACTAGCAACAGACCTGCAACAAACTATCAACAGACCTGCAACAGAATAGCAACAGACTTGCAACAGACACGCAACAGACTAGCAACAGAAAAGCAACTGACTAGCAACAGTATAATCCGCAACAGAAAAACAGATAACGGGGAACTGAACCCGAAAACAGATCGAAAAATAAGGTGTCACCACTCAACAGAAAAACTAGAAACAGAAATAAACAGATAAACAAACGGCTAATAAACGGGAAACGGAACAAAATTAAAGCAGAAATGTACCAGAAAAACAAAAATAAACGGGAAAAGTAATAAACGGGAAACAGAAATAAATGGAAAAACAGAAATGGGAAACGGAAATAAACGCGAAACGCGGAAATTAACGGGAAACAGAAATAAACAGGGAAACAGTATTAAACAGGGAAACAGACATGACCGTGAAAATAAATAAATGGAAATGCGAAAACGGAAGTAAACGGAAAACACAGAAATTAGAGGGAAACAGAAACTAGAAACAGTAGTAAACGAGGGAAAACAGAAAAAACGGTGCGGAATTCAATTTCACCCAGTGTGCATTTTACTGTTGCTCTAGACCGTGTGGAAGCGGGGGGGGGTTAGGGGTAGGTAAACGGTCCGTTTTGGTTCGTGCTCTGGCCCAGTCACAACAGGAGACCAACAGGTGTATTAAGATGGTCTCCTGATGGGCTGTAAACCAGTCAGGTGCAGCCAAGACGGCCAATTCAATCTCTGAGTGGTGAGGGAACTGTCAGCCTGACTGAGGGAATGGGGTTTAAAGTCTACTACACGAGGGTCACTGAGACTGGTTGGTTGGTTAATGGGGTTTAAAGTCTATCTACTACACCAGGGTCATTAAGACTGGTTGGTTGGTTAATGGGGTTTAAAGTCTATCTACTACACCAGGGTCACTGAGACTGGTTGGTTGGTTAATGGGGTTTAAAGTCTATCTACTACACGAGGGTCACTGAGACTGGTTGGTTGGTTAATGGGGTTTAAAGCCTATCTACTACACCAGGGTCATTAAGACTGGTTGGTTGGTTAATGGGGTTTAAAGTCTATCTACTACACCAGGGTCATTAAGACTGGTTGGTTGGTTAATGGGGTTTAAAGTCTATCTACTACACTAGGGTCACTGAGACTGGTTGGTTGGTTAATGGGGTTTAAAGTCTATCTACTACACGAGGGTCACTGAGACTGGTTGGTTGGTTAATGGGGTTTAAAGCCTATCTACTACACCAGGGTCATTAAGACTGGTTGGTTGGTTAATGGGGTTTAAAGTCTATCTACTACACCAGGGTCATTAAGACTGGTTGGTTGGTTAATGGGGTTTAAAGTCTATCTACTACACGAGGGTCATTAAGACTGGTTGGTTGGTTAATGGGGTTTAAAGTCTATCTACTACACCAGGGTCACTGAGACTGGTTGGTTGGTTAATGGGGTTTAAAGTCTATCTACTACACGAGGGTCATTAAGACTGGTTGGTTGGTTAATGGGGTTTAAAGTCTATCTACTACACGAGGGTCATTAAGACTGGTTGGTTGGTTAATGGGGTTTAAAGTCTATCTACTACACGAGGGTCATTAAGACTGGTTGGTTGGTTAATGGGGTTTAAAGTCTATCTACTACACGAGGGTCATTAAGACTGGTTGGTTGGTTAATGGGGTTTAAAGTATATCTACTACACGAGGGTCATTAAGGCTGGTTGGTTGGTTAATGAGGTTTAAAGTCTATCTACAACACCAGGGTCATTAAGGCTGCAGGTCACCTGGTCACCACCAGTCAAGAATACTTGAATACCTAAAATACTGATTAATATATACTACCAGTATATATACACTGATATATATACCTCCCAGTGTATATACACTGAGATATACACCTCTCAATGTATATACATTGAGATATACACCTCTCACTGTATATACACTGAGATATACACCTCTCAGTGTATATATACTGAGATATACACCTCTCAATGTATATACACTGAGATATACACCTCTCAGTGTATATACACTGAGAGGTGTATATCCCTTATCATCATTTCCCAGATCTACTTCCTCTCCAGCATCATTCCCCAGATCTACTTCCTCTCCAGCATCTTTCCCCAGATCTACTTCCTCTCTAGCATCTTCCTCAAGATTTCCTTTCTCTCATTACATTATCATGTTGTAAGTTCTCTTTGTGCTCATTCTCTGTGCTTTGTGTCTCTGTTTGTTGTGTGTTTGTTAGTTGGGCTCTTATCTAGTCACCTTGCTTGTGTTGTCCTTGTTGCTGGTTTGTAGGTAAACTTTTAGGATGGATAGGGATCAGGATAGGGGATAGGATAGAGTTCTTGGATGTTATTATATTCTGTGTCACCAGAGACGGATTTTTTACTAATTCTGCAAACAACCTACAACTGCCATCCCCCACACCTACCACCATCCTCCCCACACCTGCCACCAACCCTCCATACCAACCACTCTCACCACCACATACCAGACACCCACACAGGCGCTATGTAACGCTAGTATCCTGGATGGTAATCACGGCTGATGGCTTTTGAGGTATTGGCCAAACGTGTTACACAATTTCTCTCTAATGCCTCATTACTCGCTGTAGTTGCTACACGAAATGAAAGTTAGGAATGGTGGAGGGAATGAGCTGTGTTGGTGATGGAGGAATGGTGGAGAGTATGGGGCTAGTGTTACTGTTGGTGATGTACAATACTGGTACATTGAGGGACTGACTGCCATCTGAGAGACTGATCACCTTCCATCAAGACTGAAGGACTGATAACCTATTAAGGCTGAGGGACTGATCACCTTCCATCAAGACTGAAGGACTGATCACCTATCAAGGCTGTGGGGCTGATCACCTTCTATCAAGACTGAGGGACTGATTACCTATCAAGACTAAGGGATTGACCACCTTTTATCAAGACAGAGGGACTGATTACCTTCTATCAAAACTGAAGAACTGTTTACCTTCTAACAAGACTGAAAGACTGATTATATTCTATCAAGACAGAGGGACTGACCACCTCAAACTATTACTAATGTCTCCAGTGTTATATCCACCTGTAGTCGACTGAAGAAGCAGCATGAACAGGCGAAATGTTTGGGCAGTAAGTAAATACAAGTGTTATACCTATGTCTTATTCACTAATAAAAACAGTATTGGCACGGTAGTGGAGTATTGGTGGAGTACTGGAGTACTGGTGATGGAGTAATGGAGTGTTGGTAACAGACAAGAATATTTTTTTTAAGCAAAATGGGATATATGAGCAGAATGCTGCTACCACATTATACATAAAACTTTGTGGCAGAAAGGTTATACTTTATTACAAAGTATTCAAGCGTTAAACTCGAAAATATAATTACGTAGGGACAGTGTTTAATTATTGTTGGAAATATAGTAGTGGGTAAACACGCAGGATGGCTAACAGCGCTATGACTGACAGCACTACAACTGACAGAGCTATGACTGACAGCACTACAACTGACAGTGCTATGGCTGACAGCTCTATAACAGCACTACAACTAACAGCACAACAACTAACAGCACTACAACTAACAGCACTACAACTAACAGTCCTATAACTAACAGCCCTACAACTAACAGCCCCACAACTAACAGCACTACAACTAACAGCACTACAACTAACAGCACTACAACTAACAGCACTATAACTAACAGCCCTACAACTAACAGCACTACAACTAACAGCCCTAAAACTAACAGCCCTATAACTAACAGCACTACAACTAACAGCACTACAACTAACAGCACAACAACTAACAGCACTACAACTAACAGCACTACAACTAACAGCCCTAAAACTAATAGCCCTACAACTAACAGCTCTACAACTAAAAAAACTACAACGAACAGCACTACAACTAACAACACTACAACTAACAGCACTACAACTAACAGCACTACAACTAACAGCCCTACAACTAACAGCACTACAACTAACAGCACTACAACTAACAGCACTACAATTAACAGCACTACAACAGCACTACAACTAACAGCACTATAACTAACAGCACTACAACTAACAGCACTACAACAGCACTACAACTAACAGCACTACAACTAACAGCACTACAACTAACAGCACTACAACTAACAGCACTACAACTAACAGCACTACAATTAACAGCACTACAACTAACAGCACTACAACTAACAGCACTACAACTAACAGCCCTACAACTAACAGCACTACAACTAACAGCACTAAAACTAACAGCACTACAACTAACAGCACTACAACTAACAGCACTACAACTAACAGCACTACAACTAACAGCACTACAACTAACAGCCCTATAACTAACAGCCATACAACTAACAGCCCTATAACTAACAGCCCTACAACTAACAGCCCTATAACTAACAGCACTACAACTAACAGCACTACAACTAACAGCACTACAACTAACAGCACTACAACTAACAGCACTACAACTAACAGCTCTACAACTAACAGCACAACAATTAACAGCCCTACAACTAACAGCACTACAACTAACAGCACTACAACTAACAGCCCTATAACTAACAGCCATACAACTAACAGCCCTATAACTAACAGCCCTACAACTAACAGCCCTATAACTAACAGCACTACAACTAACAGCACTACAACTAACAGCACTACAACTAACAGCACTACAACTAACAGCACTACAACTAACAGCCCTACAACTAACAGCACAACAATTAACAGCCCTACAACTAACAGCACTACAACTAACAACACTACAACTAATAGCACTACAACTAACAGCACTACAACTAACAACCCTACAACAAACAGCAATACAACTAACAGCAGTACAACTAACAGCCCTATAACTAACAGCACTACAACTAACAGCACTACAACTAACAGCCCTACAAATAACAGCTCTACAACTAACAGCACTACAACTAACAGCCCTATAACTAACAGCACTATAACTAACAGCAGTACAACTAACAGCACTACAACTAACAGCCCTACAACTAACAGCACCACAACTAACAGCCGTATAATTAACAGCCCTACAACTAACAGCACTACAACCAACAGCGCTACAACTAACAGCACTACAACTAACAGCCCTACAACTAACAGCACTACAACTAACAGCACTACAAATAACAGCCCTACAACTAACAGCACTACAACTAACAGCACTACAACTATCAGCACTACAACTAACAGCACTACAACTAAATGCCCTACAACTAACAGCACTGTAACTAACAGCACTACAACTAACACCACTACAACTAACAGCACTACAGCAGCACTACAACTAACAGCACTACAACTAACAACACTACAACTAACAGCACTACAACTTACAGCACTACAAGTAACAGCACTACAACAGCACAACAACTAATAGCACTACAACTAACAGCACTACAACTAACAACACTACAACCAACAGCACTACAACTTACAGCACTACAACTAACAGCACTACAACAGCACTACAAATAACAGCACTTCAACTAACAGCACTACAACTTACAGCACGACAACTAACAGCACTACAACAGCAATACAAATAACAGCACTACAACTAACAGCACTACAACTAAAAGCACTACAACTAACAGCACTACAACTTACAGCACTACAACTAAACAGCACTACAACAGCAATACAACTAACAGCACTACAACTAACAGCAATACAACTAACAGCACTACAACTACCAGCACTACAACAGCACTACAACTAACAGTACTACAACTTACAGCACTACAACTAACAGCACTACAACTAACAGCACTACAACATCACGACAACTAACAGCACTACAACTAACAGCACTACAACAAACAACACTACAACAGCACTCCAACTATCAGCACTACAACTAACAGCACTACAACAGCACTACAACTAACAGCACTACAACAACACTACAACTAACAGCACTACAACTTACAGCACTACAACTTACAGCACTGCAAATAACATCACTAAAACTAACAGCACTACAACTAACAGCACTACAACAGCACTACAACTAACAGCACTACAACTTACAGCACTACAACTTACAGCACTACAACTAACAGCACTACAACTAACAGCACTACAACTAACAGCACTACAACTAACAGCACTACAAATAACAGCACTACAACTAACAGCACTACAAGTAACAGCACTACAAATAACAGCACTACAACAGCACTACAACTAACAGCACTACAAGTAACAGCACTACAAGTAACAGCACTACAACAGCACTACAACTAACAGCACTACAACTAACAGCACTACAAGTAACAGCACTTCAACAGCACTACAACTAACAGCACTACAACTAAAAGCACTACAACTAACAGCACTACAACTAACAGCACTACAACTAAAATCACTACAAGTAACAGCACCACAACAGCACTACAACTAACAGCACTACAACTAACAGCACTACAACTAACAGCACTACAAGTAACAGCACTACAAGTAAAAGCACTGCAACAGCACTACAAATAACAGCACTAAAACTAACAGCACTACAACTAACAGCACTACAACAACACTACAAATAACAGCACTACAACTAACAGCACTACAACTAACAGCACTACAACTAACAGCACTACAACTTACAGCACTACAACTAAACAGCACTACAACAGCAATACAACTAACAGCACTACAACTAACAGCACTACAACTAACAGCACTACAACTAACAGCACTACAACTAACAGACTACAACAGCACTACAACTAACCACACTACAACTTACAGCACTACAACTAACAGCACTACAACTAACAGCACTACAACAGCACGACAACTAACAGCACTACAACTAACAGCAGTAAAACTAACAACACTACAACTAACAGCAATACAAAAAACAACACTACAACAGCACTACAACTATCAGCACTACAACTAACAGCACTACAAAAGCACTACAACTTACAGCACTACAACTTTCAGTACTGCAATTAACATCATTAAAACTAACAGCACTACAACTAACAGCACTACAACTAACAGCACAACAACAACACTACAACTAAGAGTACTACAACTTACAGCACTACAACTTACAGTACTGCAATTAACATCATTAAAACTAACAGCACTACAACTAACAGCACTACAACAGCACTACAACTAACAGCACTACAACTAACAGCACTACAACTAACAGCACTACAACAGCACTACAACTAACAGCACTACAACTTACAGCACTTCAACTTACAGCACAACAACTAACAGCACTACAACTAACAGCACTACAACTAACAGCACTACAACTATCAGCACTACAAGTAACAGCACTACAACTAACAGCACTACAAGTAACAGCACTACAAGTAACAGCACTACAACAGCACTACAACTAACAGCACTACAAGTAACAGCACTACAACAGCACTACAACTAACAGCACTACAACTAACAACACTACAAGTAACAGCACTTCAAAAGCACTACAACTAACAGCACTACAACTAAAAGCACTACAACTAACAGCACTACAAGTAACAGCACTACAAGTATCAGCACTACAAGTAACAGCACTACAACAGCACTACAAGTAACAGCACTAAAACTAACATCACTACAACTAACAGCACTACAAGTAACAGCACTACAACTAACAGCACTACAAGTAACAGCACTACAACAGCAATACAACTAACAGCACAACAACTAACAGCACTACAACAGCACAACAACTAGAAGCACTACGGCAGCACTACAACTAACAGCACTACAACAGCACTACAACTAACAGCACTATAACTAACAGCACTACAACTAACAGCATTACAACTAACAGCACTAAAACTAACAGAACTATAACTAACAGCACTACAACTAACAGCACTACAACTAACAGCACTACAACTAACAGCACTACAACTAACAGCACTACAACTAACAGCACTACAACAGCACTAAAACTAACAGCACTACAACTAACAGCACTGCAAGTAACAGCACTACAACAGCACTACAACTATCAGCACTACAAATAACAGCACTACAACTTACAGCACTACAACAGCACTACAACTAACAGCACTACAACTAACAGCACTACAACTAACAGCACTACAACTAACAGCACTACAAGTAACAGCACTACAACAGCACTACAACTATCAGCACTACAACTAACACCACTACAACTAACAGCACTACAACTAACAGCACTACAACAGCACTACAACTTACAGCACTACAGCTAACAGCACTACAATAGCACTACAACTAACAGCACTACAACTAACGGAACTACAATTAACAGCACTACAACTAACAGCACTACAACTAACAGCACTACAACTAACAACATTAAAAGTAACAGCACTACAACAGCACTACAACTATCAGCACTACAACTAACAGCACTACAATTAATAGCACTACAACAGCACTACAACTAACAGAACTGCAACTAACAGAACTACAACAAACAGCACTACAACAGCAGTACAACTAACAGCACTACAAGAGCACTACAACTAACAGCACTACAACTAACAGCACAATAACTAACAACACTACAACTAACAGCGCTACAACTAACAGCTCAACAACTAACAGCACTACAACTAACAGCACTACAACAGCACTACAACTAACAGCACTACAACTAACAGCACTACAAGTAACAGAACTATAACAGCACTAACTCTATCAGCACTACAAATAACAGCACTACAACTAACAGCACTATAAATAACAGCATTACAACTAACAGCACCACAAGTAACAGCACTACAACTAACAGCACTACAAGTAACAGCACTACAACTAACAGCACTATAAGTAACAGCACTACAACAGCACTACAACTAACAGTACTACAACTAACAGCACTACAACAGCACTACAACTAACAGCACTACAACTTGCAGCACTACAACAACACTACAGTTAACAGCACTACAACTAACAGCACTACAACAGCACTACAACTAACAACACTACAACAGCACTACAATTAAAAGCACTACAACTAACAGCACCACAACCAACAGCTCTACGACTAACAGCACTGCAACTAACCGCACTACAACTAACAACACTACAACTAACAGCACTACAACAGCACTACAACAGCACTACAACTAACAGCACTACAAGATCACTACAACTAACAGCACTACAACAGCACTACGACTAACAGCACTACAACTAACAGCACTAAAACTAACAGCACTATAACTAACAGCACTACAACTAACAGTACTACAACTAACAGCACTACAACTAACAACACTACAACTAACAGCACTACAACTAACAGCACTACAACTAACAGAACTACAACTAACAACACTACAACTAACCGCACTACAACAGCACTACAACTAACAGCACTACAACTTAGAGCACTAGAACAGCACTACAACTAAAACACTACAACTAACAGCACTACAAGTAACAGCACTACAAGTAACAGCACTATAACAGAACTACAACAATCAGCACTACAAATAACAGCACTACAACTAACAGCACTACAAATAACAGCACTACAACTAACAGCACCACAACTAACAGCATTACAACTAACAGCACTAAAAGTAACAGCACTTCAACAGCACTACAACTAACAGCACTACAACTTACAGCACTACAACTAACAGCATTACAACTAACAGCACTACTACTAACAGCACTACAACAGCACTACAACTAACAGCACTACAACTTACAGCACAACAACTTACAGCAATACAACTAACAGCACTACAACTAACAGCACTACAGCTAACAGCACTACAACTAACAGCATTACAAGTAACAGCACTACAACTAACAGCACTAAAACTAACAGCACTACAACGGCACTACAACTAACAGCACTACAAGTAACAGCACTACAACTAACAGCACTACAAGTAACAGCTCTACTACAGCACTACAACTAACAGCACTACAACCAACAGCACTAAAACTAACTGCACTACAACTAACAGCTCTACAACAGCACTACAACTAAAAGCACTACAACTAACAGCACTACAAATAACAGTCTACAACTAACAGCACTACAACTAACAGCACTACAAATAACAGTCTACAACTAACAGCAGTACAACTAACAGCACTACAAATAACAGTCTACAACTAACAGCACTACAACTAACAGCACTAAAAGTAACAGCACTACAATAGCACTACAACTAACAGCACTACAACTAACAGCATTACAAGTAACAGCACTACAACTAACAACACTAAAACTAACAGCACTACAACGGCACTACAACTAACAGCACTACAAGTAACAGCACTGCAACTAACAGCACCACAAGTAACAGCACTACAACAGCACTACAACTAACAGCACTACAACCAACAGCACGACAACTAACAGCACTACAACTAACAGCTCTACAACAGCACTACAACTAACAGCACTACAACTAACAGCACTACAACTACCAGCTCTACAACTAACAGCACTACAACTAACAGCACTACAACTAACAGCACTACAACAGCACTACAACTAACAGCACTACAAGTAACAGCACTACAACAGCACTACAACTAACTGCACTACAACTTAGAGCACTACAACTAACAGCACTACAAGTAACAGCACTACAACAGCACTACAACTAACAGCACTACAACTAACAGAACTACAACAAACAGCACTACAACATCACTACAACTAACAGCACTACAACAGCACTACAACTAACAGCACTATAACTAACAGCACTAAAACTAAGAACACTACAACTAACAGCACTACAACTAACAGCACTACAACTAACAGCACTACAACTAACAGTACTACAACTAACAACACTACACCTAACAGCACTACAACTAACAGCACTACAACAGCACTACAACTAACAGCACTACAAGTAACAGCACTACAAGTAACAGCACTACAACAGCACTACAACTAACAGCACTACAACTAACAGTACTACAACTAACAACACTACATCTAACAGCACTACAACTAACAGCACTACAACAGCACTACAACTAACAGCACTACAAGTAACAGCACTACAAGTAACAGCACTTCAACAGCACTACAACAGCACTACAACTAAAAGCACTACAACTAACAGCACTACAACTAACAGCACTACAACTAAAAGCACTACAAGTAACAGCACCACAACAGCACTACAACTAACAGCACTACAACTAACAGCACTACAACTAACAGCACTACAAGTAACAGCACTACAAGTAAAAGCACTGCAACAGCACTACAACTAACAGCACTAAAACTAACAGCACTACAACTAACAGCACTACAACAGCACTACAAATAACAGCACTACAACTAACAGCACTACAACTAACAGCACTACAACTAACAGCACTACAACTTACAGCACTACAACTAAACAGCACTACAACAGCAATACAACTAACAGCACTACAACTAACAGCACTACAACTAACAGCACTACAACTAACAGCACTACAACAGCACTACAACTAACCACACTACAACTTACAGCACTACAACTAACAGCACTACAACTAACAGCACTACAACAGCACGACAACTAACAGCACTACAACTAACAGCACTACAACTAACAGCACTACAACTAACAGCAATACAACAAACAACACTACAACAGCACTACAACTATCAGCACTACAACTAACAGCACTACAAAAGCACTACAACTAACAGCACTATAACTAACAGCACAACAACAACACTACAACTAAGAGCACTACAACTTACAGCACTACAACTTTCAGTACTGCAATTAACATCATTAAAACTAACAGCACTACAACCAACAGCACTACAACAGCACTACAACTAACAGCACTACAACTTAAAGCACTACAACTTACAGGACAACAACTAACAGCACTACAACTAACAGCACTACAACTAACAGCACTACAACTAACAGCACTACAACTAACAGCACTACAAGTAACAGCACTACAAGTAACAGCACTACAACAGCACTACAACTAACAGCACTACAAGCAACAGCACTACAACAGCACTACAACTAACAGCACTACAACTAACAGCACTACAAGTAACAGCACTTCAAAAGCACTACAACTAACAGCACTACAACTAAAAGCACTACAACTAACAGCACTACAAGTAACAGCACTACAAGCAACAGCACTACAAGTAACAGCACTACAACAGCACTACAAGTAACAGCACTAAAACTAACATCACTACAACTAACAGCACTACAAGTAACAGCACTACAACTAACAGCACTACAAGTAACAGCACTACAACAGCAATACAACTAACAGCACAACAACTAACAGCACTACAACAAATAGCACTACAACAGCACTACAACTAGAAGCACTACGGCAGCACTACAACTAACAGCACTACAACAGCACTACAACTAACAGCACTATAACTAACAGCACTACAACTAACAGCATTACAACTAACAGCACTAAAACTAACAGAACTATAACTAACAGCACTACAACTAACAGCACTACAACTAACAGCACTACAACTAACAGCACTACAACTAACAGCACTACAACTAACAGCACTACAACAGCACTACAACTAACAGCACTAAAACTAACAGCACTACAACTAACAGCACTGCAAGTAACAGCACTACAACAGCACTACAACTATCAGCACTACAAATAACAGCACTACAACTTACAGCACTACAACAGCACTACAACTAACAGCACTACAACTAACAGCACTACAACTAACAGCACTACAACTAACAGCACTACAACAGCACTACAACTATCAGCACTACAAATAACAGCACTATAACTAACAGCACTGCAAATAACAGCACTAAAACTAACAGCACTACAACTAACAGCACTACAACTAACAGCACTACAACTAACAGCACTACAACTAACAGCACTACAACAGCACTACAACTTACAGCACTACAGCTAACAGCACTACAATAGCACTACAACTAACAGCACTACAACTAACGGAACTACAATTAACAGCACTACAACTAACAGCACTACAACTAACAGCACTACAACTAACAACACTACAAGTAACAGCACTACAACAGCACTACAACTAACAGCACTACAACTAACAGCACTACAATTAATAGCACTACAACAGCACTACAACTAACAGCACTGCAACTAACAGAACTACAACAAACAACACTACAACAGCAGTACAACTAACAGCACTACAAGAGCACTACAACTAACAGCACTACAACTAACAGCACAATAACGAACAGCACTACAACTAACAGCGCTACAACTAACAGCTCAACAACTAACAGCACTACAACTAACAGCACTACAACAGCACTACAACAGCACTACAACTAACAGCACTACAACAGCACTACAACTTGCAGCACTACAACAACACTACAATTAACAGCACTACAACTAACAGCACTACAACAGCACTACAGCTAACAACACTACAACAGCACTGCAACTAACCGCACTACAACTAACAGCACTACAACTAACAGCACTACAACAGCACTACAACTAACAGCACTACAAGATCACTACAACTAACAGCACTACAACAGCACTACAACTAACAGCACTCTAACTAATAGCACTACAACTAACAACACTACGACTAACAGCACTACAACTAACAGCACTAAAACTAACAGCACTATAACTAACAGCACTACAACTAACAGTACTACAACTAACAGCACTACAACTAACAACACTACAACTAACAGCACTACAACTAACATCACTACAACTAACAGAACTACAACTAACAACACTACAACTAACAGCACTACAACAGCACTACAACTAACAGCACTACAACTTAGAGCACTAGAACAGCACTACAACTAAAACACTACAACTAACAGCACTACAAGTAACAGCACTACAAGTAACAGCACTATAACAGAACTACAACAATCAGCACTACAAATAACAGCACTACAACTAACAGCACTACAAATAACAGCACTACAACTAACAGCACCACAACTAACAGCATTACAACTAGCAGCACTACAAGTAACAGCACTTCAACAGCACTACAACTAACAGCACTACAACTTACAGCACTACAACTAACAGCATTACAACTAACAGCACTACTACTAACAGCACTACAACAGCACTACAACTAACAGCACTACAACTTACAGCACTACAACTTACAGCACTACAACTAACAGCACTACAGCTAACAGCAGTACAGCTAACAGCACTACAACTAACAGCATTACAAGTAACAGCACTACAACTAACAGCACTAAAACTAACAGCACTACAACGGCACTACAACTAACAGCACTACAAGTAACAGCACTACAACTAACAGCACTACAACCAACAGCACTACAACTAACAGCACTACAACTAACAGCTCTACAACAGCACTACAACTAACAGCACTAAAACTAACAGCACTACAAATAACAGTCTACAACTAACAGCACTACAACTAACAGCACTACAAATAACAGTCTACAACTAACAGCACTACAACTAACAGCACTAAAAGTAACAGCACTACAATAGCACTACAACTAACAGCACTACAACTAACAGCATTACAAGTAACAGCACTACAACTAACAACACTAAAACTAACAGCGCTACAACGGCACTACAACTAACAGCACCACAAGTAACAGCACTACAACAGCACTACAACTAACAGCACTACAACCAACAGCACGACAACTTACAGCACTACAACTAACAGCTCTACAACAGCACTACAACTAACAGCACTACAACTAACAGCACTACAACTAACAGCTCTACAACTAACAGCACTACAACTAACAGCACTACAACTAACAGCACTACAACAGCACTACAACTAACAGCACTACAAGTAACAGCACTACAACTAACTGCACTACAACTTAGAGCACTACAACTAACAGCACTACAAGTAACAGCACTACAACAGCACTACAACTAACAGCACTACAACTAACAGAACTACAACAAACAGCACTACAACATCACTACAACTAACAGCACTACAACAGCACTACAACTAACAGCACTATAACTAACAGCACTAAAACTAAGAACACTACAACTAACAGTACTACAACTAACAACACTACATCTAACAGCAATACAACTAACAGCACTACAACTAACAATACTACAACTAACAGCACTACAACTTAAGCACTACAACTAGCAGCACTGCAACTAACAGCACTACAACTAACAGCACTACAATTAACAGCACTACAACAGCACTACGACTATCAGCACTACAACTAACAGCACTACAACTAACAGCCCTACAAATAACAGCACTACAACTAACAGCACTACAACTAACAGCACTACAACTATCAGCTCTACAACTAACAGCACTATAAGTAACAGCACTACAAGAGCACTACAACTAACAGCACTACAACTAACAGCACTACAACTAACAGCACTACAACAGCACTACATCTAACACAACTACAACTAACAGCACTACAACTAACAGCACTACAACTAACAGCACTACAACTAACAACACTACAACTACCAGCACTACAACTAACAGCACTCCAAGTAACAGCACTACAACAGCACTACAACTAACAGCACTACAACTAACAGCACTACAACTAACAGCACTACAACTAACAGCACTACAAATAACAGCACTACTAGTAATAGCACTACAACAGCACTACAACTAACAGTACTACAACTAACAGCACTACAACAGCACTACAACAGCACAACAACTAACAGCACTACAACAGCACTACAACTTACAGCACTACAACAGCACTACAATTAACAGCACTACAACTAACTGCACTACAACAGCACTACAACTAACAACACTACAACAGCACTACAACTAACAGCACTACAACTAACAGCACTACAACTAACAGCACTACAACTAACAGCACTGCAACAGCACTACAACTAACAGCACTACAAGAGCACTTCAACTAACAGCACTACAACTAACACCACTACAACAGCACTACAACTAACACCACTACAACAGCACTACAACTAACAGCACTACAACTAACAGCACTACAACTAACAGCACTACAACTAACAGCACTATAACTAACAGCACTACAACAGCACTACAAGTAACAGCACTAGAACAGCACTACAACTAACAGCACTACAACAGCACTACAAGTAACATCACTACAACAAACAGCCCTGCAACAGCACTACAAGTAACAGCACTACAAGTAACAGCACTACAACTAACAACACTAAAACAGCACTACAACTAACAGCACAACAACAGCACTACAACAGCACTACAACTAACAGCACTACAAGAGCACTACAACTAAGGGCACTACAACAGTACTACAACTAACAGCACTACAACAGCACTACAACCAATAGTTCTACAAATAACAGCACTACAACAGCACTACAACTAACAGCACTACAACTAACAGCACTACAATTAACAGCACTACAACTAACAGCACTACAACAGCACTACAACTAACAGCACTACAACTAACAGCACTACAACTAACAGCACTACAACTAACAGCACTACAACAACACTACAACTAACAACACTACAACAGCACTACAACTAACAGCACTACAACAGCACTACAACTAACAGCACTACAACAGCACTACAACTAACAGCACTACAACTAACAGCACTACAACTAACAGCACTACAACTAACAGCACTACAACTAACAGCACTACAACTAACAGCACTACAACTAACAGCACTACAACTAACAGCACTACAACTAACAGCACTACAACTAACAGCACTACAACAGCACTACAACTAACAGCACTACAACTAACAGCACTACAATTAACAGCACTACAACTAACAGCACTACAACAGCACTACAACTAACAGCACTACAACAGCACTACAACTAACAGCACTACAACTAACAGCACTACAACAGCACTACAACTAACAGCACTACAACAGCACTACAAGTAAAAGCACTACAACAGCACTACTACTAACAGCACTACAACAGCACCACAATTAACAGCACTACAACTAACAGCACTACAACTAACAGCACTACAACTAACAGCACTACAACTAACAGCACTACAACTAACAGCACTACAACAGCACTACAAGTAACAGCACTACAACTAACAGCACTACAACAGCACTAAAAGTAACATCAATACAACAAACAGCACTGCAACAGCACAACAAGTAACAGCACTACAAGTAACAGCACTACAACTAACAACACTAAAACAGCACTACAACTAACAGCACAACAACAGCACTACAACAGCACTACAACTAACAGCACTACAACAGCACTACAACTAAGAGCACTACAACAGTACTACAACTAACAGCACTACAACAGCACTACAACCAACAGCTCTACAAATAACAGCACTACAACAGCACTACAACTAACAGCACTACAACTAACAGCACTACAATTAACAGCACTACAAGTGACAGCACTACAAGTAACAGCACTACAAGTAACAGCATTACAAGTGACAGCACTGCAAGTGACAGCACTACAAGTAACAGCACTACAACAGCACTACAAGTGACAGCACTACAAGTGACAGCGCTACAAGTAACAGCACTGCAACAGCACTACAACTAACAGCACTACAACTAACAGCACTACAACTGACAGCACTACAACTAACAGCACTACAACTAACAGCACTACAACTAACAGCACTACAACTAACAGCACTACAACTAACAGCACTACAACTAACAGCACTACAACAGCACTACAACTAACAGCACTACAACAGCACTACAACTAGCAGCACTACTACTAACAGCACTACAATTAACAGCACTACAACTAACAGCACTACAACAGCACTACAACTAACAGCACTACAACAGCACTACAACTAACAGCACTACAACTAACAGCACTACAACAGCACTACAAGTAACAGCACTACAACAGCACTACAACTAACAGCACTACAACAGCACTACAACTAACAGCACTACAACAGCACTGCAACTAAAAACACTACAACTAACAGCACTACAACTAACAGCACTACAACTAACGGCACTACAACAGCACTACAACTAACAGCACTACAACAGCCCTACAACTAACAGCACTACAACTAACAGCACTACAACTAACAGCACTACAACAGCACTACAACTAACAGCACTACAACAGCGCTACAACTAACAGCACTACAACAGCACTACAACTAACAGCACTACAACAGCACTACAACTAACAGCACTACAACTAACAGCACTACAGCTAACAGCACTACAACTAACAGCACTGCAACTAACAGCATACAACAGCACTACAACTAAAAGCGCTACAACTAACAGCACTACAACAGCACTACAACTAACAGCACTCGATGTATGCACAAGGCTTATTCCTCTAAGAAAAAGGAGGAGTAGATGTAAAATAGAAAGGGACAGGCACTCCCTTTACAGGCGACGGAAAAGAATAACAGAGCGGCTAAAAGAGGTCAATATATCTGAAATGCGTAGGAAGACACTGGTCAGAGAAATAGCAAGCATCGAACTTAAGCTAAAAGAATCCTTTAGGAGTCAGGAATCGCGGGAAGAACTAAAAGCCATAAATGAAATCGAAAGAAACCCAAAGTATTTCTTCTCCTATGCCAAATCAAAGTCGAGAACAACGTCCAGTATTGGGCCCCTACTTAAACAAGATGGGTCCTACACAGATGACAGCAAGGAAATGAGTGAGCTACTCAAGTCCCAATATGACTCAGTTTTTAGCAAGCCGCTAACCAGACTGAGAGTCGAAGATCAAAATGAATTTTTTATGAGAGAGCCACAAAATTTGATTAACACAAGCCTATCCGATGTTATCCTGACGCCAAATGACTTCGAACAGGCGATAAATGACATGCCCATGCACTCTGCCCCAGGGCCAGACTCATGGAACTCTGTGTTCATCAAGAACTGCAAGAAGCCCCTATCACGAGCCTTTTCCATCCTATGGAGAGGGAGCATGGACATGGGGGTCGTCCCTCAGTTACTAAAAACAACAGACATAGCCCCACTCCACAAAGGGGGCAGTAAAGCAACAGCAAAGAACTACAGACCAATAGCACTAACATCCCATATCATAAAAATCTTTGAAAGGGTCCTAAGAAGCAAGATCACCACCCATCTAGAAACCCATCAGTTACACAACCCAGGGCAACATGGGTTTAGAACAGGTCGCTCCTGTCTGTCTCAACTATTGGATCACTACGACAAGGTCCTAAATGCACTAGAAGACAAAAAGAATGCAGATGTAATATATACAGACTTTGCAAAAGCCTTCGACAAGTGTGACCATGGCGTAATAGCGCACAAAATGCGTGCTAAAGGAATAACAGGAAAAGTCGGTCGATGGATCTATAATTTCCTCACTAACAGAACACAGAGAGTAGTCGTCAACAGAGTAAAGTCCGAGGCAGCTACGGTGAAAAGCTCTGTTCCACAAGGCACAGTACTCGCTCCCATCTTGTTCCTCATCCTCATATCCGACATAGACAAGGATGTCAGCCACACCACCGTGTCTTCCTTTGCAGATGACACCCGAATCTGCATGACAGTGTCTTCCATTGCAGACACTGCAAAGCTCCAGGCGGACATCAACCAAATCTTTCAGTGGGCTGCAGAAAACAATATGAAGTTCAACGATGAGAAATTTCAATTACTCAGATATGGTAAACATGAGGAAATTAAATCTTCATCAGAGTACAAAACAAATTCTGGCCACAAAATAGAGCGAAACACCAACGTCAAAGACCTGGGAGTGATCATGTCGGAGGATCTCACCTTCAAGGACCATAACATTGAATCAATCGCATCTGCTAGAAAAATGACAGGATGGATAATGAGAACCTTCAAAACTAGGGAGGCCAAGCCCATGATGACACTCTTCAGGTCACCTGTTCTATCTAGGCTGGAATATTGCTGCACACTAACAGCACCTTTCAAGGCAGGTGAAATTGCCGACCTAGAAAATGTACAGAGAACTTTCACGGCGCGCATAACGGAGATAAAACACCTCAATTATTGGGAGCGCTTGAGGTTCCTAAACCTGTATTCCCTGGAACGCAGGAGGGAGAGATACATGATTATAAACACTTGGAAAATCCTAGAGGGACTAGTACCGAACTTGCACACGAAAATCACTCACTAGGAAAGCAAAAGACTTGGCAGACGATGCACCATCCCCCCTATGAAAAGCAGGGGTGTCACTAGCACGTTAAGAGACCATGCAATAAGTGTCAGGGGCCCGAGACTGTTCAACTGCCTCCCAGCACACATAAGGGGGATTACCAACAGACCCCTGGCAGTCTTCAAGCTGGCACTGGACAAGCACCTAAAGTCAGTTCCGGATCAGCCGGACTGTGGCTCGTACGTTGGTTTGCGTGCAGCCAGCAGCAACAGCCTGGTTGATCAGGCTCTGATCCACCAGGAGGCCTGGTCACAGACCGGGCCGCGGGGGCGTTGACCCCCGGAACTCTCTCCAGGTAAACTCCAGGTAAACTACAACAGCACTACAACTAACAGCACTACAACTAACAGCACTACAGCTAACAGCACTACAACTAACAGCACTGAAACTAACAGCACTACAACAGCACTACAACTAACAGCACTGAAACTAACAGCACTACAACAGCACTACAACTAACAGCACTACAACAGCACTACAACTAACAGCACTACAACAGCTCTACAACTAACAGCACTACAACAGCAGTACAACTAACAGCACTACAACTAACAGCACTACAACTAACAGCCCTACAAGTAACAGCACTACAACAGCACTACAACAGCACTACAACTAACAGCACTACAACTAACAGCACTACAACAGCACTACAACTAACAGCACTACAACTAACAGCACTACAACAGCACTACAACTAACAGCTCTACAAGTAACAGCACTACAACTTACAGCACTACAACAGCACTACAACTAACAGCACTACAACAGCACTACAACTAACAGCACTACAACTAACAACACTACAAGTAACAGCACTACAAGTAACAGCACTACAACAGAACTACAACTAACAGCACTACAACTAACAGCACTACAACAGCACTACAACAGCACTTCAACTAACAGCACTACAACTAACAGCACTACAACTAACAGCACTACAACTAACAGCACTACAACTAACGCACTACAACAGCACTACAACTAACAGCACTACAACATCACTACAACTAACAGCACTACAACAGAACTACAACTAACAGCACTACAACAGCACTACAACTAACAGCACTACAACAGCACTACAACTAACAGCACTACAACAGCACTACAGCAGCACTACAACTAACAGCACTACAACTAACAGAACTACAAGTAACAGCACTTCAACTAACAGCCCTACAACTAACAGCACTACAACTAACAGCACTATAACTAACAACACTACAACTAACAGCACTACAACTAACAACTTTACAACTAACAGCACTACAACTAACAGCACTACATCTAACAGCACTACAAGTAACAGCACTACAGGTAACAGCACTACAAGTGACAGCACTACAAGTGACAGCACTACAAGTGACAGCACTACAAGTAACAGCACTACAAGTGACAGCACTGCAAGTGACAGCACTACAAGTAACAGCACTACAACATCACTACAAGTAACAGCACTACAAGTGACAGCACTACAAGTAACAGCACTACAAGTAACAGCACTACAAGTGGCAGCACTGCAAGTGAGAGCACTACAAGTAACAGCATTACAAGTGGCAGCACTGCAAGTGACAGCACTACAAGTAACAGCACTACAACAGCACTACAAGTGACAGCACTACAAGTGACAGCGCTACAAGTAACAGCACTACAACTAACAGCACTACAAGTGACAACACTACAAGTGACAGGAATACAAGTGACATCACTACAAGTAACAGCACTACAAGTAACAGCACTACAAGTGACAGCACTACAAGTAACAGCACTACAAGTAACAGCACTACAAGTGACAGCACTACAAGTAACAGCACTACAAGTGACAGCACTACAAGTAACAGCACTACAAGTAACAGCATTACAAGTGGCAGCACTGCAAGTGACAGCACTACAAGTAACAGCACTACAACAGCACTACAAGTGACAGCACTACAAGTGACAGCGCTACAAGTAACAGCACTACAACTAACAGCACTACAAGTGACAACGCTACAAGTGACAGGAATACAAGTGACAGCACTACAAGTGACAGCACTACAAGTGACAGCACTACAACTAACAGCACTACAAGTAACAGCACTACAACTAACAGCACTACAACTAACAGCACTACAAGTGACAGGAATACAAGTGACAGCACTACAAGTGACAGCACTACAAGTGACAGCACTACAAGTAACAGCACTACAAGTAACAGCACTACAAGTGACAGCACTACAAGTGACAGCACTACAAGTAGCAGCACTACAAGTAACAGCACTACAACAGCACTACGAGTAACAGCGCTACAAGTAACATCACTACAAGTAACAGCACTACAAGTAACAGCACTACAAGTAACAGCACTACAAGTAACAACACTACAACTAACAGCACTACAAGTGACAGCACTACAAGTGACAGGAATACAAGTAACAGCACTACAAGTGACAGCACTACAAGTGACAGCACTACAAGTAACAGCACTACAAGTAACAGCAATACAACAGCACTACGAGTAACAGCGCTACAAGTAACATCACTACAAGTAACAGCACTACAAGTAACAGCACTACAAGTAACAGCACTACAGGCAACAGCACTACAAGTAACAGCACTACAAGTGACAGCACTACAAGTAACAGCACTACAACAGCACTACAAGTAACAGCACTGCAAGTAACAGCACTACAAGTAACGGCACTACAAGT
Organism: Cherax quadricarinatus; assembly: GCF_038502225.1. NCBI lineage: Eukaryota > Metazoa > Arthropoda > Malacostraca > Decapoda > Parastacidae > Cherax > Cherax quadricarinatus. The sequence continues at coordinate 5,627,049 of NC_091391.1, forward strand.
GACAGCACTACAAGTGACAGCACTACAAGTGACAGCACTACAAATAACAGCACTACAAGTGACAGCACTACAAGTAACAGCACTACTAGTGACAGCACTACAAGTGACAGCACTGCAAGTAACAGCACTACAAGTAACAGCACTACAAGTAACTGCACTACAAGTGACAGCACTACAAGTGACAGCACTACAAGTGACAGCACTACAAGTAACAGCACTACAAGTATCAGCACTACAAGTAACAGCACTACAAGTGACAGCACTAAAAGTAACAGCACTACAAGTAACAGCACTACAAGTGACAGCACTACAATTGACAGCACTTCAAGTAACAGCACTACAAGTAACAGCACTACAAGTAACAGCACTACAAGTAACAGCACTACAATGACAGCACTACAAGCAACAGCACTACAAGTAACAGCACTACAAGTAACAGCACTACAAGTAACAGCACTACAAGTGACAGCACTGCAAGTAACAGCACTACAAGTAAAAGCACTACAATTAACAGCACTACAAGTAACAGCACTACAAGTAACAGCACTACAAGTAACAGCGCTACAAGTGACAGCACTCCAAGTGACAGCACTACAAGTGACAGCACTACAAGTAACAGCACTACAATTAACAGCACTACAAGTAACAGCACTACAAGTAACAGCACTACTAGTAACAGCGCTACAAGTGACAGCACTACAAGTAACAGCACTTCAAGTAACAGCACTACAAGTAACAGCACTACAAGTAACAGCACTACAAGTGACAGCACTACAAGTGACAGCACTACAAGTAAGAGCACTACAAGTAACAGCACTACAAGTGACAGCACTACAAGTAACAGCACTTCAAGTAACAGCACTACAAGTAACAGCACTACAAGTAAGAGCACTACAAGTGACAGCACTACAAGTGACAGCACTACAAGTAACAGCACTACAAATAACAGCACTACGAGTAACAGCACTACAATTAACAGCACTACAAGTAACAGCACTACAAGTAACAGCACTACAAGTAACAGCACTGCAAGTAACAGCACTACAAGTGACAGCACTACAAGTAACAGCACTACAAATAACAGCACTACGAGTAACAGCACTACAAGTAACAGCACTGCAAGTAACAGCACTACAAGTAACAGCACTACAAGTGACAGTACTACAAGTGACAGCACTACAAGTAACAGCACTACAAGTAACAGCACTACAAGTAACAGCACTACAAGTGACAGCACTACAAGTGACAGCACTACAAGTAACAGCACTACAAGTAACAGCACTACAAGTAACAGCACTACAAGTAACAGCACTACAAGTAACAGCACTACAAGTGACAGCACTAAGGTAGTGCTTGTAGGTTGGTACATTGGGCAGGTAGAAGGGGTCCTCCTGGCTAACACTCTGTTTCACGTACACAGAAGGGGGCGCCGACCCCTGGTTCACGTACACAGACGGGGGCGCCGACCCTTGGTTCACGTACACAGACAGGGGCGCCGACCCTTGGTTCACGTACACAGACAGGGGAGCCGACCCCTGGTTCACGTACACAGACGGGGGCGCCGACCCTTGGTTCACGTACACAGACAGGGGCGCCGACCCCTGGTTCACGTACACAGACAGGGGCGCCGACCCCTGGTTCACGTACACAGACGGGGGCGCCGACTCTTGATTCACGTACACAGATGGGGGCGCCGACTCTTGATTCACGTACACAGACGGGGGCGCCGACCCTTGGTTCACGTACACAGACAGGGGCGCCGACCCCTGGTTCACGTACACAGACAGGGGCGCCGACCCCTGGTTCACGTACACAGACGGGGGCGCCGACTCTTGATTCACGTACACAGACGGGGGCGCCGACCCTTGGTTCACGTACACAGACGGGGGCGCCGACCCTTGGTTCACGTACACAGACGGGGGCGCCGACTCTTGGTTCACGTACACAGACGGGGGCGCCGACTCTTGGTTCACGTACACAGACGTGGGCGCCGGCCCCTGGTTCACGTACACAGACAGGGGCGCCGACCCCTGGTTCACGTACACAGATGGGGGCGCCGGCCCCTGGTTCACGTACACAGACGGGTGCGCCGACTCTTGGTTCACGTACACAGACGGGGGCGCCGGCCCCTGGTTCACGTACACAGACGGGGGCGCCGATCCCCAAACACTTCACTGTTTATCATTCTGTTGCCTAATTCAAGTTGTATTTTTTTCTATAAACATGATAGTCCAAGACTAATTACATAAACTCTCTTAAGTCTTCATTGTACACATAGGCCTCTATGGAGGCCTATGTGTACAATGAATTATAATGCATTATTATGAATAATTATTATTATTATTATCAGTTCGACAAGTATGACTGAAGTGATATTTTGAGAGGGTAAAATAGGTCTAATTTTTAATTAATTTTCTCAGGTGAATTGAAGAAAGGAGGGGGAGCATCCCCCCCTCACACCCTACCTCTTACCCCCTCTCTCTCTCTCTCTCTCTCTCTCTCTCTCTCTCTCTCTCTCTCTCTCTCTCTCTCTCTCTCTCTCTCTCTCTCTCTTTCTTAATATGAAAGTAACGTGTTAGTTCCTGGGTTTTAATTCTTGGGATAAGTGACGTTAGTGTGTGTACTTACCTAGTTGTGGTTGTAGGGGTCCAGTCACTGCTCCTGGCTGTGACTCGACCCCTGGTGTGTGTGTGTGTGTGTGCGTGTGTGTGTGTGTGTGTGTGTGTGTGTGTGTGTGTGTGTATTTGTATGTGTGTGTATGTGTGTGTGTGTGTGTGTGTGTGTGTGTATTTGTATGTGTGTGTGTGTGTGTGTGTGTGTGTGTGTGTATTTGTATGTGTGTGTATGTGTGTGTGTGTGTGTGTGTGTGTGTGTGTGTGTGTGTGTGTGTGTGTGTGAGTGAGTGTGGGTGTGGGCATGTGTGTGTACTCACCTAATTGTACTCACCTAATTGTTGTTGCAGGGGTCGAGACTCAGCTCCTGGCCCCGCCTCTTCACTGATCGCTACTAGGATCCTCTCTCTCTCTGCTTCCTGAGCTTTATCATACCTCTTCTTAAAACTATGTATGGTTCCTGCCTCCACTACTTCACTTGCTAGGCTATTCCACTTGCTGACAACTCTATGACTGAAGAAATACTTCCTAACGTCCCTGTGACTCGTCTGAGTCTTCAGCTTCCAGTTGTGACCCCTTGTCCCTGTGTCCCCTCTCTGGAACATCCTATCTCTGTCCACCTTGTCTATTCCCCGCAGTATCTTGTATGTCGTTATCATGTCTCCCCTGACCCTTCTGTCCTCCAGTGTCGTCAGTCCGATTTCCCTTAACCTTTCCTCGTACGACATTCCCCTGAGCTCTGGGACTAGCCTTGTTGCAAACCTTTGTACTTTCTCTAACTTCTTGACGTGCTTGACCAGGTGTGGGTTTCAGACTGGTGCTGCATACTCCAGTATGGGCCTAACATACACAGTGTACAGTGTCTTGAACGATTCCTTATTAAGGTATCGGAACGCTATTCTCAGGTTTGCCAGGCGCCCGTATGCTGCAGCGGTTATTTGGTTGATGTGTGCCTCCGGTGATGTGCTCGGTGTTATGGTCACCCCAAGGTCTTTCTCCCTGAGTGAGGTCTGTAGTCTTTGTCCACCTAGCCTATACTCTGTCTGCGGTCTTCTTTGCCCCTCCCCAATCTTCATGACTTTGCATTTGGCTGGATTGAATTCGAGAAGCCAGTTACTGGACCACATGTCCAGCCTGTCCAGGTCTCTTTGCAGTCCTGCCTCATCCTCGTCCGATTTAATTCTTCTCATCAACTTCACGTCATCTGCGAACAGGGACACTTCAGAGTCTATTCCTTCCATC